>NC_068408.1:1107195-1112195 GCF_023724105.1 Carassius gibelio | reverse complement strand
ATAATAGCCGAACTCGCGCTGTCCTACGGAGGGGGGCACTTCTACACCTACCACAAGCTTTTTTCCGCTAAATGTGCAATCCGAATAGCTCAGTGGAACCAGTGCCCTTACTGGGGAGCGATCGACTCCGACTTGCACAGTCGCGTATTCCTAGGCTGTAGGAGCATTTCGTGCGCAATCTGCAGGTCCGTGGCTCACTCCACCACAACCTGCCCACAAATAAACCCGGACGCAACCCAACACTCTCTTACTCCCCCGGCAAAATCCACCAGCTATGTCCCAAAATCAGTTACCGCAGCAAACTCACGCCTAGCCCAACCAGGAGAAGAAAGCACCCAGCTATGTATCGCCTTCAACAACGGGAAATGCATCAGACAGCATTGCCGCTATCTACACTCCTGCAAGTTCTGTGGCGGTGCTCATGCACGCATAGTTTGCCCCGTGCATAAAGCCGTAAATAAAAAATCTAAAAATTACCTATCGACTCCTGTGAATATTTTTCGCATGACCATTGAACTAGCACACCATCCCGACAAAGAATTTACTAATTATCTCCTGTCTGGTCTCAAACACGGTTTTAACCCGGGCGTCGTTTGCGAGCTTACCCAAAACACCGTCTGCCGTAATCTCCAATCCGCCCTCGCAGAGCCCGATATAGTAGCTAACCTCATCAAAAAAGAAGTCGATTCAGGCTTCATGATCGGGCCCTTCAATACCCCCCCCTTCAAAACGTTCAGAGTCAGCCCAATCGGAGTGGCTACGAGAAAATTTTCTGGTAAGAAACGCCTAATAGTAGACCTGTCATCTCCGCATAATTCTACAGTCCCGAGCATCAATAGCTTGATACCCCTCGACGAATTTTCACTCAAATACCAAGACATAGATCAGGCAGTCGAACTGATTAAAATCGCGGGCCGAGGAGCCTGGTTAGCAAAAATAGACATCACTTCTGCTTTCAAAGTGATGCCCATCCATCCGGATTTTTGGCACCTGTTCGGGATACGATGGCTCGAGAAATACTATTTCGCCGTCCGGTTAACCTTCGGATGCAAAAGCAGCCCCAAAATTTTTGATATGCTATCAGAAGCCGTTTGCTGGATCCTTTCCAACAATTACGCAATCCCACATATTATCCATCTCTTAGATGACTTCCTGGTCATTTCATCGCCTAAGGCTATCCCAGCCGCCCATATCCTCACCGTCCAAAAAGTCTTTTCCGAGCTCGGGATTCCCATCGCTCAGGAAAAAACCATGGGTCCTGCCACAACCATAGAGTTCCTCGGCATCTACCTCGACTCAGCTAAATTTCAGCTCTCCCTGCCAAAGGAAAAGATTGATAGAATAATTCTCGTCTCATCCACCCTCCTCGACAGCCCTTGTTGTTCTAAACGCGAACTTCTTTCCCTGCTCGGGCATTTAAATTTCGCCATGCGCATAATTCCACAAGGACGCCCATTCATCGCGCACCTTCTAACACTCGCATCATCAGTTCACGCGCTCGAGGACCTCATTCCCCTAACCCATGCATGCCGCGACGAACTTAAATTATGGATCCTGTTCCTTAGACAATGGAACGGGCTTTCTTTTTTTTACAACAATTTAATCTCGTCTCCCATCGACTTGCAGCTGTTTACAGACGCGGCTCCCTCAATTGGTTTCGGAGGTTTCTACCAAGGCCGTTGGTTCGCGTCCACATGGCCCCCCCAGATGCAGGACTCGACCCAGTCCTCAGCTCTTTTCGAGCTCTATCCCCTCGTAGTAGCAGCCTTCCTGTGGGGCAATGAATGGACAACTAAAAGCATTTTAGTGCACTGCGACAACGAAGCCGTAGTTCAGTGCATAAACAAAGGCCGTTCTCACTCCCCCGCCCTCATGCCTCTCCTTAGACGCCTTATATGGATCGCAGCATGCGACCAATTCATAATTAGCGCAAAGCACGTCCCAGGTACAGAAAACCAAATCGCTGACTCCCTGTCTCGTTTTCTGTTTCAGAAATTCAGGACGCTGGCTCCAGAGGCGGACCAATTCCCCACTCCGGTTCCTCACTATTCAGAATTAATATTCCCGTAACTCACCCTCTAAAACCACTCCTCGAAGCATCACTGGACTATATTCTCCAAGCAGTCTCTCCCAGAACCCTCCAGTCATACGTGACTGCATGGAGGTGCTTTAAGTCATTTCACCTCACCTATAACATCCCTTTCCCAGATTTTTCTCTACTCTCCATCACCTCTTTCATTTCGTTCCTCAACGGCACCAAGGGTCTCCAAGTCGGATCTATTAAAAGCTACCTGAGCGGAGTCCAGTTTTTTCACAAACTAATGACCGGCGCTCCTTCACCCGAAATAAATAATTCACAAACCTCCCTCCTAATCAAAGGGATCCAGCGATCCCAGCCCACCCATCCAGACACCAGAAAACCCATAACGCTAGATATCCTCACAAAATGTATCCACACCCTCCGCACAAATTACCAACCCCTCAGCATTGCCCGCACGCTCGACGCCATGTTCATCCTTGCTTTTTTCGGTTTTCTCAGGTGCTCGGAGCTTACGATCTCTTCCAAATTTAATCCTAAAATCAACCCCACCGTGTCAGACCTAACCATACTAGATGACGAAACAATCGCTTATTTAATCAAACAAAGCAAAACAGACCAAACCAACAAAGGCCATTTCATATACATCTTCAATCTCCCCTCCCCAATCCAGCCTTACCAATCTGTCCTCGCTTTTTTACACCTTAGAAATTCCCAGGCAAAATCCCCACACGAACCCCTATTCACCGACGAGTCCAAAAAACCAGTCACTCGTTTCTGGTTCCAAAAACACCTCAAATGCGTCCTGCAATTATCAGGCATCCCAGCGAACAATTTCTCCACCCATTCATTCCGCATCGGGGCAGCAACTTCAGCTGCACAAAAAGGCCTCTCCAACCAACAAATCCAAACTCTAGGAAGATGGTCCTCAGAAGCATACCAAAGCTACATCAGAATAAATCAGTTTCACATTAAGAAAGCCCACCAAACCCTCATCGGCCATAAATAAAAAAAAAAAAAAAAAAAAAAAAAAAAATCCTATTATACCGCCGACTCCAGCCGCACACTCCCGGCCAAATAACCTAAACCTTTTCTATCCTATGACCAGCGAGGCTTCTCTCTTCGATGACAGGAGCACAAGCTCCCTTCGGATGCCGACGAGAGCCTCCCGGCCAGACAACCTCACCTTTTCCATTCTGCGGCCAACAAGGCTTACCCGTTCGTTGCCAGGAGCTCACACTCCCTTCGGACGTAGGTGAAAGCCCCCGGCTACCTGCTTTTCCATTTCTGTCTTTCGTACGGAGAAGTTTACCCGCCCAAAGTCAAGGCTCCCATTGAACGTAGGCGAGAGCTTCCCGGCTAGACAACCTTACCTTTTCCGTCCTTTGGCCAGCGAGGCTTAACCGTTCTATCCGGGAGCTAAGCTCCTGTCGGACGAAGGTAAGAGCCTCCCGGCCGGACAACCTTTTCCGTCCTTCAGCCAGAGAGGTTTACCCGTTCGATTCCTGGAGCTAAGCTCCTATCGGACGTCGGTCCGAGCCTCCTGGCTAGACAACCTGACCTTTTCCACCCTTGGCCAGCGAGGCTTACCCGTCCGATGTGAGTGCTCCCATCGGACGCCGGCGACAGCCTCCTGGCCAGCCAACCACGACCCTACTGTGTGTTTCAGGTTACTAACCTACAAGCAAGCTGCTTAAATGCTGCAAGTACCTAACACACAATAACTCTCTTTCCTCCCTACGGTCACCAAGGCTAAACCGTCTCTTGCCAGGAGTAGCAAACTCCCTTAAACGCCGACGACAGCCTAACGACCACGCAAACTTACCTTTTCTAAACCTACGGCCTGCGAGGCTCACCCAGTTTGTCCCCGCCGGACGCTGGCAAGAGCCTCCTGGCCACCTATCGTTACCTTTTCTGTCCGCCATCCGGAGAGGCTTACCCGTTCGATGCGCGTGCTCCCTTCGGACGCCGGCGAGAGCCTCCCGGTTAGACAACCTTACCTTTTCCTTTTCTATGGTCAGCGAGGCTTACCCGTTCGATGTGTGTGCTCCCTTCGGACGCTGGCGAGAGCCTCCTGGTCAGACTTGCTTTACGTTTCCACCCTACGGTCGGCGAGGCTTACCCGTTCGATGTGTGTGCTCCCTTCGAACGTCGGCAACAGTCTCTCGGCCACACAACTTACCTTTCCATTTGACGGTAGGCGAGGCTTAACCGTCCGACGCCACGAGTCTCGTCCTCTCGCCAAATCCTGCAAAAAAAAAAAAAAAAGCTACCCTCAGCTACTCTCACATCTTTTAACCCCGTCTGGCGAGGCTTACCCGTTCGATGTTCTGAGTTTGAGGCCCCATCGGATGCTGCGAGAGTCCTCCCAGTCGGGTTTTCCTTTCCAACCCTCCCCGTCCGCCGAGGCTTACCCGTCTGTCGCGTGCGCTCCCTTCAGACGTCTGGCGAGAGTCTCCCGGACGGGCCTATGCTTGCCAGCCGCAAGTGAATCTCATCCAGCCGATGCCGTGAGTCGGGATCTCCCTTCGGATGTTGCCAGAGTCCTCCTTGTCGGCTGGCCCAAAAGCTTTTTATCTGCCTAACCGAGAGGACCCAGACGTCCGTCATCCTGAGTCTCAATCTCCTGTCGGAGGCTTCATGGGCCCTCTCGGTCAGCGTTAGGCCCTTCACCCACTGAATAGCAGGGGCTATCAGCCAGTAGGGCCCGTACACCGACACCGTGACCTATTCCGGTCGAGGCAACTCGGGTCCTCCCGGTCGGGCACCACAACCACGCCGCTCCTCCTCATCGGCCGGCAGGGCTCACCGATCCAACGCCAAAAAAAAACTCCAGTTGAGCATCGGCCCGAGCCCTACCGACCGGGCGCCAACAACCACGTAGTTCACTAGCTGCAGCTGGTAGGGCCTACTCTCTCAACGCCCAAGTCGCTCCCTCCGGAGTACGTAGGCCCTTCCAGCC
>NC_068408.1:1064695-1102195 GCF_023724105.1 Carassius gibelio | reverse complement strand
AAGTGTTAAATGAGCGGTTAAAGTTAAACATAGACTGAGTGTTTTACTTAATGGCACACAAATCCAGCGCTCCCTGTGTTCTTGGTGACATTTTAGTTCTTAGCACATCTTTATAAATGCAGAGAGAAAATAGCCACGTTTGCAGTGGACTCATGAGTTCCCATCCATATTCAGCAGCGAGTGTTTTGAAAGCACCCATTAAACTGTATTAGTCCTTCAGAGCACGAGCAGAAAACAATGAGAACTAGGCTATTAATGATAGTAATCAGAGTAAACAAAGACTCAGACTTATAGATTTATATCTGGGAAAATTCAGAGATGCCAACAATGGAAATATGAACGTATTGACTTAGTCATTGTTCTGTTTGTATGTAAATATTCAAATAAAAAGTGCAGATTTCTCTCCTGATTCAGACCAGAACACTTTACACACCCATTCAGTGTAGAGTTGTAATGATGGAGGTGCGACGCCAGAGTTAAGGATAAAAAATGCAAGGCTTTTATTTAGGAGCGTGGTCCAACAGTCAGGGTCAACTCAAAACACCAGCATACAATAACTGCAGAGGCAAGAAAAAAGAGTATTCCTCAAGACAGGCAATGGTCAGGGCAGGCAGCAAACAATCACAAATCGCAATTCTTTTAGTCTTCCTAAGAAGCGACCATTGTGTACTGAAATGAGTTCTGATGAGTCCAGGCAAAGGATTATGGGAAATGGAGTCCGGGGTGAATAGTAAAGGGTGCAGGATGAGGTTCCCTCTAGTGGAGCTCGTGGGTACTACAGCGAGAGATGGTGACAGGAGCATCCATTTCTGAGACAGTGAAGAAACAAACTCATCTACACTACCAGTCAAAGGCTTCTGAGCAGTCAGATTTATAATGATTTTAAAGAAGTAGCTTCTGCTCACCAAGCCTGCATTTATTTGATCCAAAGTACAGCAAAAACAGTAAAATTGTGAAATACCTTCTATTTGAATATATTTTAAACTGTAATTTATTCCTGTGATCAAATCTGTATTTTCACTCCAGTCATCATTCCTCCAGTCTTCAGTGTCACATGATCTTCAGAAATCTGAATAATATGATGATTTACTGCTCAAGAAACATTTAATACTACTACTACTACTACTATTATCAGTATTTAAACTTCTGAGTAATTTTTTTTGTCAGGATTCTTTGATTAATAAAAAGATCGAAAGATCGGCATTTATCTGAAATAAAAAGTGTTTGTAACATTATACGCTATTCCATTCAAAATCTGAGAATTTTATTTTTTTATTTGGGGGGGGTGGATAGAAATTAATAGTTTTATTTAGCAAGGATGCTTGAAATTGATCAAAAGTGATGATAAAGACATTTACAAAATATTTATATTTCAGATGAATGCTGTTCTTCTGAACTCTCTATTCATCACAGGAAATAGCTGTGACATCTGTTGAGTTTGTGGTCACGCTGTAGATCTCTAGTGTGTGTAGTTGCTGTAGTATTTGGCGTTGTGTGTGGATAAAGAGTCCGGTGTGATCGCTGCCAAGAGCTGAACACTGCAGATGTCATGTAGTCTGAATGTGCTTCTCTCAGGAGTTTTCTTTGAGACTGAGTGAAGCTGCTGTTAATGGAGACGCCTCTCATCTCTGACAGTAATATAGCAGATGTGTTTTCAGAGACACACGTGGTCATGCGTGAGCTTTGAAGATCAATAGTGTGTGTTCTTCTGTAATCCTTAAAGAAGATGAAACAGCAGCTTAAGGGCTCGTGGCTTGTGATTCCTCCTCTGCTGTGTCTGGGAGAGAAAGACATGCATGCTGGGTAATTACTGGAGGTAAAACTGCAAGAGCACAGCTTGATAAGTGAATTAAAGCACATTAAGGTGGATCCTTACACACAGTTCTGTAATCTGATTGGATGAGCCACATTCTCACCTGTAATGCAGAAGATATGGATGCACTTGTGATCAGTTTCATTCTGTTTTTATTCTACAGTAAGGTTAAGTTGACAAGTTTGTCATTTTTGTTTTCAATTTGATATGTCTTTTTAAAATTATTTTGAATTTTTTTTTTAAATAACTTTTACTTTTTTTTTTAATGTTTGTTTATGTAGTTTTAGTAATTTTTTTATTCAAAATTAAAGTAAAGCATGATAAATTACTTGGCAATTGGCAATTAGTTGAAATAAGGTTATGATTTTTATATTTAATTTAATTTATTTTTTAAGTAATTATAAGTGTTTCTTTGCTCTTTAAGGTCAATTTAACTACCCTGGTCATTTTACAATATTTCTATTTTATTCTACTGTTTTAGATTTTATATATATATATATATATATAAATCAGTTGTATCCATTTGTATTAAGTTTGATATTTAGTTACTTTAGTAACTCAAGTTAAATTAAATAAAAATAAAAATGTTGCCATGGCAACTAGCTGAAATAAAATAAGTTAAAGCTGTTTTTAATCATTTTATTTTAAGTTAATGATAATAACCCTAGTTAATAGGCAATAATTCTATAATATAATGTCAATAACCCTGGTCAATTGGCAAAATTATTTCCTATAACGACAAATATTTAATTTGTCAATATTTCTGGCTATATTTCTATTCTATTCTAATCACAATAACTCTGGATAATTGGCAATATTCTATTCTATTCTATAATGACAAAAACTGGTCAATTGGCAATATTTCTGTTCTATTCTGTTCTGTTCTATTCTGTTCTATAATGACAATTATATACAACAATATATAATGACTGTCAATAATTCTGTTCTATTCTAATGACAATAACCCTGGAAAAATTTTCTAGTTTGTTCAATTCTGTTCTGTTTTATTATGTATCAACAATAAACCTAGTCAATGGACAATAATTCTATTCTATTCTATTCTAATGACAATAACTGATCAACTGGCAATATTCTATTCTATTAGCAACAATAACCCTGCTCAGTTGGCAGTATTTCTATTCTAATGTGTAATTGCCCTTGAGCGTCGCGTCCGTCTGTGGAGACAGTGTTGGTTTCAGACAGACGAGGGCTGCTCTCCTCAGACAGAAGTATTGATTATCATCAGATTCCTGAAGCACGCGGTTTCTTAGCTCTAGGGACAGACATTATATCATCGGACTCTTGTCGTTTCATTTGTGGAGGAACATGTTGTGCTGTTCTTCACTTCTTCATGCACATTCCTTTTATTTTTCTGTCTTAAAGTCCTGCTGTGGGCCAGACCATAGACATTTTCTGTACAAATGCTATAAGGGGAATAAAAACAGACAGAGAAAATCAGAAAAGAGAAGAAGTTCAGTTCCGGCACAGTTACTGTGAAGCGCTGTAGATGTGTGTGTCCTGTGGTTTCTCACATGATCTCTCAGCACATGATCACATTACCCATCATGCTCAGCACAGCTCTGTTTGTTCCTGCCAGCCGTTCGTGCCCTTGATTGTGATTAATAAGGAAAAGCTTATGAAAATTACATAATCTCTTTTTGCATAATTAATGGCAAACCATGGCAGCTTCTCCGAACAAATAAGTCCTGTTTTCAGAGTGAGCCGAGTGAGTTTTGATAAGTGCTCTTCATGTATCTGTTGACCATCTAAAGGTTCTGTAATGATCCTTACAGGGACCCTTACCACAGTCTCATATATCAAACACACAGTCGCTCGATGATCCCAGCATGCACTGCAGCAAAGCTAGCTCTAACTCTGCTTCTCCAGAGACTTTAACTGGAGCAAAGGCCTCATCAATACTGTGTTCCTCTTTATTTGTGTCATGAAAGACAAATGAGAGAAAAAAGTTTTGTTTTATGACTGTAATGCCTGTTAGTCAAAAAATATTAAAGCTATCTTAATACTCTTTTAGAAACTGACTCTTAATAAACTTCCCTTTTAGCATCTTAATTTTTTAGGCCCTGTATGGTTCAGTTCCAGAGATATAGGAGTTTCATTATGGCTTCTGGAGTAAACCATTAAATTGCACACATTTTCAGTGGTCAAAACCCAAACGTGGGTCACTTTTAAAGAGCAATGTCTGAAGAACAAATAATGTTGAAGCTAGAAATGCATCTCGTTTCCTTCTGTCAGAACTGCTTTGAACACCTGTCTGAGTGCCATAAATATTATTTTTCCAAAGTCTGCGTGCCTGTAACTCAAGAAGTATTACACATATCCCAGCATGATTGTAGATTCTCGTTCTTAATAATCTTTTCTTTTGGAATCTTTATTTTCAAGGCCCTACATCGTTCAGTCCCAGAGATATGGGGATATGCACATAGTAAACAGCTCTTTTAGATGACAAAAACGTTTCACTATTTTTACTGTGTTTTTGATCTGTGGCGAGCAGAGACACTGATTTATTTAGAAACTCACAGCATTCCCACACTTTTGACTGGTGTAGTGAATGAAGTCTCGTCTGTGGCTCGGTGTGTATCATTAGCACAAGATGGACCTCAGACAGGAAGAGACACTAATGACTTCCTGTGTGTGGGCTTCCTGCCCACCAGCACCAAACCACTGTCAGTCGTCTCAAAAACACCTTCAACACGATGCTTCCTAACGAAACCAATACATGCAGATAAATATAGTCAACAGGAGACTAAAATTAGTCATGTGCTTTATTTATTATACACAATACATCATTTCAAAGCAGCTTCACAAAAAAAATCATGTTGTTAATGTTTATAAAATGTTCAAGCCTTATGGTGGCTGGATGATAATAGAGATAGTTTTGCAGCAACACAAACATAATACATGTAGAGTCAGATGAACATATCTCTGGCTGATGATACAGTAGAGTTTATGAGCGTATAGAGAGTTGTAGCATCAGTATTCTCGAGGGTTGATGGTTTTATTGTTGCATTAGCGCTCCGTTGGAAATCACTCGCTCCTTCTTCATCATGTTGGATTTCTGCTGCTGACTCAGACTCATCTGCTGATGTGTTCGCCATAAAACGCCTGCGAAGCCTTCAGCTTTCTGTGTGTTCAGCTCTTCTGCTTTCTCCATGACGCTTTGTGTGAATGATGAGAGACTTCTGCTAAACCGTGATCCAGGAGCCAGGGATTCAATCTATGAGTGCAATATAAACTCATTTAAAAACTGGGTTCAGTGCAGTGATATTATTCCACTCACACTTCAGCAGAACATTGAAGTGAAATTTAAAAGTGAAAAAAAAAAAACCCAGGGCTGACAGATAACAAATATTGTATTTCCCTGCTTTAGAAACGTTTAAGTCGAGTTTGCTAATAATAAGAGTAAGAAAACTGGGTTTAGATGTGATTAGACCAAATAAAAATGAGAGCTGAAAAGATCCATTAATAATTTAAAATACCAAGCTTTATGTGATTCTACTGACGGATAAAGATTATTCGTAGTGCAACCTTCTGATCAGAAATGATTTCTTCTGTGAAACTTCCTGTTCCTCGTTAGGACGAATGTGGATAACGTGTTTAGAGACAGAAGAGGCGGTTGTGTGTTTAATATCACAGATGCATGATGTTTATATCTCGATGATATTTGAATCAGAGCTCTCAGAGGAACGGGTTTGTCTGGTTTTATTGCGTTCTGGGAATCCACGAAAACAGACGCTGTTCCAGCAAACAAATGACTAAACCTTACTCATCACATTTGGCCGTCAGAATGACTGCTGTTTCTGTCTGGTCTCTCTTTAAGTGTATTAAAGCCTGAGTAAATTACCCACAGACTCTGCTTCATGAATGTAAAGCACTGTCTAACTTTAGTCAAACATTTAGTCCGTTTTTGTCTGTAGATGTCAATATTTAAAGATTTTTTTTCTCTTACATTCAGCAAGCTTTACAGTTTTATTCCTTTCTTTAATCTGAAGGTTTGTTCATATTTATTTTTTTATTTTATTTTTTTACACTAATTTATGCATGCTGAAAATGTATTTGTTTTCTGTCCGTTGATAGCATTTTATTATTTATGGAGTGATAAAAAGAAGGGAAAAAAACTAACTCTAATATGAAAAACTAAAATCAAAGAATTGTGAACCTGACTTTATCTAGCCATCAGATTTATGTTCTTGAAATAGATGCAAATCAGTGCAAAAACTTATGTAATAATACATAATATAATGTAATATAAATAATGCAGTGTTCTCATTAGTTTTTATTTCTATATTTTCTGCTTTCATGTTTATTTTTGTTGTTTTGTCATTTGATATGTTTAGATATTTTTTATTAATTTTAATCTCAATTTTAGTTTTAGTTTGCTGTAATGAATTCAGTAGCTTTATAGGTTTGAAAATTAATCAAGAGTACTATTATTTATACTTCTTCTAAACTAAATTTAGGAAAGTATTCATTCAGTGTACTTTTTATGTAACTTACTTTTCAGAAGTGTGCTTTGTTATTTCTTAGAAATATACTTAAAATGACATTGAAGTATACTTGACTTACTTAGAGAAAGTCTATGTTTATTATTTTAGCTATACTTGGGGTCCGAGTAGCCGTGTTTTCATTGTTATACAGTAGGGGGCGCTAGTCACATCTTCTGTACAGAATTTACCAAACATAAGCAAAGAAGAAACTAGAAAAACAACATGATCATCAGAAATAAAACAGCATCAAAACTGTGCAGCGTTATGGAATAAAATGTGGACTGATGAACAGTTCAAAATATACTTGAACTATATACTTAATCAGATAATCTTGAAGTATGCTTCATTTAGGTAAGGGTTGAACGGATCTGATCTGAATAATGACTCTTCTGTAGAGCTGAAACTGAAATCACTGATGAATTTCACAACATTAATCATCTTGATATTAAATGTTCCCTTTAAATGTGACATTCTCCTGTTTATTACAGTGAAGCTGCTTTGAAACGATCTGTTTTGTATGAAGCGCTGTCTAAATAAATGTGCTTGACTTGCACTGACTTCTGGCCTGAGAGCTTCAGGTAAGAAGCGTCTGCAGAATGAGATTCTTAAGAGATGCAGGACGTCTTTAGAAGTGCATCTTCAGAAGTGACCCGAGCTGACCCGCATCCTCTCATGTGGATGAGCGTGTGTGTGTGTGTGTGTGTGTGTGTGTGTTATGGCTCGCCTCAGGATGTGGTTAAAACACAACAGAAAGCATTTATTTCTCAAACAACTCTGCTCTATGAGCGCTTCTTCTGACAGAAGGCGTCTGTATTTCTAATAGCGCTGCCGTGTGAAGTGTGTTTTTGAGGCTAAATGCTAAAACCCCTGACGAATGCATGCTGATTTAGCAGTTTTAATCCAGTTTTGGATGAAGCTCAAGCAGTAGATCATGGCTGTGATTCTCAGGGAATACACGAAGAGATAAAAACTTTGAAGAAGCATCTGGCAAATACACAAATGCGATGTAAATGTAGTTTTGTGTAAAACATTGTAATTTCTTTCTCCCAATTCTGACTTTTTATTTTTTGTTTTTGCACTAAAATGTTTAATATTTTCTGTTTATTTATTTTTACCCAACTTTTGTTACAGTGGAAATGAAATTGTGTTTATATATAAATATAATATATATAATATATATATAATATATATAAATGTGTGCGACTCTAAATTTACATCTCACTATATTTAACTTAAATTAAAGTAAAAATAAAACTATAAAAAAAAAAAATCACTTAAAAAAAACAAAATGTAAACTGAAATAAAATAACAATATTTCTGATTATTATTTCAGCTATTTCCAAGCCAGCATTTCTCATTTAATTGAGTTCAATTTGATGCACTAAAATAGCTAACACTAAATCTGAAATAAAAATAAACTATAGAGAAATTAAATTAAACTATATAATAAAAAAAACTATATAGACATATATAAAATTAATAAAAACTATAAAGACATAAATAAAACACTATAAAATACAAAAAAAATTACTGAAACTGGAAACAGAATATATATATATATATATATAGTCAATTTTTTTTAAATCACAATTATGATTTGATGAAACTGCAATCCGTAACCTTTTTTGGCTAAATAATAGTAATAGTAAAACAGCACATATTATTCTATTATACACAATAATATGCTTCGTTGTTGTCATATAATGTCAAATCCTGATCCCACTGCTTTGTGGAATAGGATAGTTATTTGGATGTCTCATGATGATGTAAATGATGACAGAACTGACTGTCCTTTGGTGAAGAACCTCTTTGATTTTCTTGCATCTTCTTTGATTAATCTGCTCTTTTCCTTCTCTTCCTTCTGTAGTGAACTTCGACCACTTCCAGATTCTGCGGGCCATCGGGAAAGGGAGCTTTGGGAAGGTAAGACGTCCAGTGTCCGTGTCTGTGCGTACCGTAGTAAAAGAAGAGCGGAGCTCGTACGATTAAATGAATGATCCGATGATGACAGACTGATGTGAAGCGATCCGTCGAGCCGCTGCGGTCTCATGTAAGTACAGTGAGAGATTGAAATCAAGGCAGAACACTGAGTGATAATTACCCTGCGCTCTCGTTATCTGAAACCAGGCCGGCTGAGATTTACTGCGTAAGTAGGCCTTAAGTAATTACAATTATTAGAATTTTCCCATTAATCTGGAACATAGCAGGTAATTAATTTAACAGACTCTTCTGCTGCTGGGAAAGACTCATGCTCTCTTAAAAATAAAGGTGCTTCACCATCCCACAGAAGAACCTGCTCTCTCTAAATCTGTCTGGAGAACCTTTCTGTTTCACCAAAGGAGAAAGAACGTTCTTCAGAAAGAGACGGGTCTTTAAAGAAGGAACAGTGGTTCTTCTGTGACATCTCTGTGAAGAACCTTTTGAGTACCTTTAATTTGAGAGAGTGTGTGTGTGTGTGTGTGTGTGTGTGTGTGTGTGTGTGTGTGTGTGTGTGTGTGTGAGTGTGAGTGTGTGCCTACAAAGTTTTTATAAAAACATTTGGCAGATCAAGTTAAACTAAACTTTTTCACATAAAATCTTTTGTTTATGGTTGAAGTTTTAGTTTTATTTACCTATAATAACTCTATTGATTAAAACTACATCAACACTAGTTTAACATGATGATATGTTATTAATATGTTATTAATGGAAGATTACACTCAAAAAGATACAAAATCTGTGGCTGAGGTGATACAGTTTCAAAAGTCCATCTTATTTACGTCTAATGTCTGCATATTGGTATCTTAAAGATGCATGTTAGTTCATAGCGTGTACATATCAGCTTTTCTTAGTGAGAGTGTTTTCAGATATTTAGTCTGGGTCAGACGGGACTGATAGTTCTGCGGTCAGTCTCTCGGCTGAATGTTTAGCACATGCTTGTAGTGATGCTGGGAAACATCTTTCATCTGAGAGAGACTCTGAATCTGAATCTGTGGATCTCCAGATGCTTCTGTGTCAGAACGTGACGTGTAACATGTTGTGCATTGAACAGAACAGCTTTTTATCCCATTATCTTCCCACTGCTTGTCATTATTCATGCCTGTTTGAGCAGCTAGAACTTTATATTCCCCTGGTGAAAACTCAGCTAACTTTATATGCATGAAGGGGATGTGGCTAATTGCATTTTGTGTAATTTGAGGATTAATGGGATCTATGGTTGCCTAGCAACTAGCAGTTAAATTTGAGCTAGACCAGAGGTGGCCAAAGTTTTTAATCTGAAGAGCCAAAAAACTTGAGTGAGAAGTGAATGTTGCATTATATCCAACTCTATTATATTAAGATGCATTACTTTTTATTTTTATTTTTTAAACAAAGCAATTTTCAAATAGTTATTTTAATAAAATATAAAAAAATATATTTTTCAAAAATGCATTGCATTTTTAATTATTAATTTGTGTAATACATTTTAATATGATATAGTTGTATATAATGCATCATTTATTTTTTGCTCATGCCCCTTAATCAAGTTCATATTAAAATGTTTTGGCATCTCTGCTCCACGCAGTGATATTTTATTTGTCTACTATTATAGATTATAATTAATATTTGTAATTTTTATATGATCTGTTTTCATAATAATTTTGTTGTAAATTGTCATTTTAGTTTTGTACTATATTTTAATATATATATATTTATATATAGAGAGAGAGCGAGATTTCTGTATAGTTTTAGTTATCTCAAGTTTTTATTCATTTATTATAGTTTTAGTTATTTTACTAACTCATGTACCTTATTTTTATTTTTATACTTTGTTTTCATTTTATTTTTTAACGTTTTAGTAATTTTGTTGTGCGTTTTATGATTTTTTTTTTCGTTGTTGTTTCCCTTTCCACATTGTTGCAAAAAAAAAACAAGTTTAAAACAAAAATGTGAATTGGAGATTAAGATATGATTTAATGAGATGTTTTTGGATGAAATGTTTGACTCTAAATGCTGGGCTGTTTTTAACTCAACTCTATTTTATAATCTTCTTTAATGCTGGATAGAAATGAACCCAAAATGGAAAACTTCTAATTGCTTTAATGGATTCAGGATCATTACAGCAGCATCACGGGCTACAGTAACTCAGAAGGAAAGCTTTATCTGGATTCAGATAGACTGAAATAAAGAGGTTTCTGCTGTGATGTTTTCAGTGTTCGTTCATAAACTGAGGAGCATGAAGCCTACCATCAACCCGCTCCAATAAGAGACAAAACCTGTGAATGAAAACAAGCTGACAAAAACATAGAGTCCAGTATTTGGTGATTATACATCAAATATAGTTTTGTGAGTTTGTTCTGAAGTGTTATTTTAATAGAGGGCTGATTGGAGTCTCCTGTAGATTGAACACAACACACTTGTGTTTGGTGACAGCGATGGATGGAGCAGCTAAATATATCAGAGTCCTGGGAACAGAAGCAGCTTAAAGAGTAAAGACACCCTGCAAACCCCAGCGGCTCGTGACGCAGCGCTGCATAAAACAGTTTCTCAGAGCGCCGTGCTGCATTACTGCAGACCAGAGACCTGACACGCTCCACGGACACAATGCGTCTGCAAAGTTTAGTTTGGATGCAATCACAGTCATCATGACTCAGTTGTAGTAACTGACACCGGCGTCTGAGAAGGACCAGTCACTTTTCACCATTAGGATTCTTACCAGAAACGGTAACCATGGTAACCCTAGTCTCCACCAAAACACCATAGTAACTGCACTCATGCTGTCATCCCAAACCAGAGCGAGCAGATCACATTTAATTGGATGATTTCGGCCGAGGCTGCGGTGATTCATTTAATGAGGTGTCGCTTCAGCTGAATATGATCTCGTCTCATGAAGTGTAGCTCTTCAGTCCAGAAACACTGACTTCAAGTGTCTTTAAATCACAGAGAGAGAGAGAGAGAGAGAGAGAGAGTGTGTGTGTGTGTGTGTGTGTGTGTGTGTGTGTGAGAGAGGGAGGGAGAGAGAGAGAGAGAGAGAGAGAGAAAGAGAGTGTGTGTGTGTGTGAGAGAGAGAGAGAGAGAGTATGTGTGTGTGTGTGAGAGAGAGACAGAGAGAGTGTGTGTGTGTGAGAGAGAGAGAGAGAGAGAGAGAGAAAGAGAGTGTGTGTGTGTGTGAGAGAGAGAGAGAGAGAGTATGTGTGTGTGTGTGAGAGAGAGACAGAGAGAGTGTGTGTGTGTGAGAGAGAGAGAGAGAGAGTATGTGTGTGTGTGTGAGAGAGAGACAGAGAGAGTGTTTGTGTGTGTGTGTGTGTGTGTGAGAGAGAGAGTGTATGTGTGTGTGTGTGTGTGTGTGTGAGAGAGAGAGAGTGTATGTGAGAGATATATTTGATTTCAGTTCTTGTTTGGTGTTATTTTTCATTAATAAACGCTCCTCTGAGATCCTCTGGTCGGCGTCTGCAGGGTTTCACACACTGTTTCTCATCAGGACGCTCCTCGCTCGTGAGGATCTGCTCAGGGATTCTCTAAACACGCAGACAGATGATGATAAGTGTGAAATGATCTCCAGTGGAGCGAGTTTATACAGCTTCAGTGTGACTCGGTCAGAGCTGGACAGTGTTTGACCACAGCGATCATTGTTCTGATGTTTCCCAGAGCTGCGACTGAAGCACATTCAGCTGGAAGCCCACGGCTGACCTTTACACAGCGTCTCATGTGTGTTCAAGCACAGTCACAGGTGTTCATCATCAATGTTTAACCCCCGAAAACAGCCAGCAGGGAGTCTATGCTCTCATTTGGAGGAGATAAATCTGAAGTTAAAGGAACCGCAGTTTCCAGGTTTCTGCTGGTTAATGTGCTCGTGTTGCTGTGGAAGGAATGATCAGATCTGGGAGGGTGAGATTTGGGCTCATTGTTGCCCGCGGACAGGTTTTTATCGGAGGTGTCTGCTGTGATCTCCGATCGAGTCACTTCTGGATCAAAGTGGATTCAGTTAGGGAGTGTTTTCCATCGGGATGTGTGGTGAAACACTGCTGCTCTCTCTTGAGCTCCAAGGCTTTTCTAAAGTTCAGGAAAACAACATTTATACTGGATGCTTTGGACTAGTGTGAACTAGATTAGGATGTTTGATTGTTTCATTTGGACGACTGAAGGACTTGATTGTTGCCTGTGGACCCCCACAGCAGAAGTCTGACCGAATCAGAGCGTGGGTCCGTGTTGATGTGTGTGTTCTCGTTAGCGTGGCCTGTGATGTCCGTCTCATTGCGTGTTCATCTGTGTGTGTTTCAGGTGTGCATCGTGCAGAAGAGGGACACGGAGAAGATGTACGCCATGAAGTACATGAACAAGCAGCAGTGCATCGAGCGGGACGAGGTCCGGAACGTCTTTAGAGAGCTTGAGATCCTTCAGGAGATTGAACATGTGTTTTTAGTAAACCTCTGGTGACTATCCTGTGCTTCCTCCGATTCTCTCGTGTCTTCTGCATGTGCATGATGATGGGACTCGTTTTCCATCATTTTAATTTTTGCATAGTGCAACTTCAGGGAATAGTTCAGATAAAAATGCTGGAAAGTTCAAGATGTACTTCAGATGGGATTTGTAGAAATGTAGCACTGCATCAGTGTCTCATCAATGGATGCTCTGCAGTGAATGGGTGCCGTCAGAATGAGAGTCTGATAAAAACATCCCAATAATCCACAGCACTCCAGTCCATCAGTGAACATCTGGAGAAGACACGAGTGTTAAAGTTAAAATGTTTTGGATTGTAATCTGTGCAGATTTCTCTCCTGATTCAGAGCAGAACACTTTTTCACTGGAGGAAGTGTTATTATGATTATAGACTCTATGTGTTTGAGTTAAAATCATCTTAATGCTGGATGTGTTTCAGGTTTTGTCTTCTCCAGATGTTCACTGATGGACTGGAGTGCTGTGGATTATTGGGATGTTTTTATCAGACTCTCATTCTGACGGCACCCATTCACTGCAGAGCATTGCAATGACACACTTGTTGTCTAATATGTCTAATATTAACTGTGAAATGTAAATGCATAGAATTTTTTCATGCAATTCTCTTGCAATGCAAAGGTCACAGATTCGATCCCAGGGAATGCATGAACTGATGAAGTCTAAACCTTGAATGCAATGTGCCTGAAGTGGCTTTGGATAAAAGCATCTGCCAAATGCATGAATGTAAATTCAGTAGAAAGTCGTTCTGTAATGATAATTTTAGCTGGTGTGTGTGAGCGTCCGCTCCATCTGAGCATCAGAATGCTTTACTTTTCTGTAGATAATCGTTCACTGCACATCAAGGCTCTTGAACCTGAAACAGAAAAAACACTCTGAATTGCTCCTGATCGGCCGTCTGCAAAAGCCAAAGCTGTAGAGAACGAATGAAAGGCCGAACACAATGCGTCTGGCTCTCTCTCCCACGCCGCTCCAGCATGACAGCTCTCTTCCAGTCTCCGTCTGTTAAACAATGGCTCTTTCTCTCCGCTCATGATGGAGGGGCTTCATCAGCCCAGCATATGCACACAATGTCTCGTCGTTTATAAATAATACCTGTCGTTTAGTGCTCCGCGGTCCATATGTGTGGAAACATCAGCTCCACGTCCACAGCTGTTGCCTGACAGAAACCACACTGAGGAGAAATACACTTCCTCAGAGAGAAAACCAAATATCCAAGCATCTGCCTGCTCTCTGTTCCTAATCACTGCCAACACGAGGGACAGAGATGGAGAAATAGATTGAAAGACTTAGAGAGAGATAATAAAAATAATAATAATAATTTAACTACATTCACACATTCTCTGAAAAAAAAAAAAAAAAAAACCTAAAAAAAAAAAAAATTCTTTATCAACCAAATTTGATTTGAAACCGTTAAATTATTTGTGATTTTTTTTTTTTTTAAGAAAACTTTTCATGTCAGTTCAGAATCTGGGGAATATTCACCTTTTATTGTCTGTTTTCTTGTTTATCATATTTCCAACTTTGCTTCACCCTCTATAAAGTTTATCAAATAAATCGTATTCCTCTTTGCAGCAACATATTTATGAGCAAATGTAACATTGTCATGAGATAAGCTTCCTAATCTAAAACAGTGTAAAAAAATGATCTGTTGATTTTACAAAAGCACATACTTTTACCTCTCTAGAGAGAGAGAGAGAGAGAGAGAGGTTTTTCTGAGAGTCACACATGTGCGTGTGTGTGTGAGTGTGTGTGTGTGTGTGTGTGTGTGGGTTTGAAGTTCTTGAAGGACAGTAACACTTTATTGAACACAGAAGTATGTGAAGTGGGGAAGGACAGTTTGACATTGACAGCTTCATCTCCACACACAGTGTATATATAATGATTGTTTTGAAGCAGAGAGGATTTTCTCTTTTCTCTCAGAAGCAGCTTTCGTGTGTCTCTCCTGAAAGCACTGAGCTTTCTCTGTAAGTCAGGAGCTTCTGCTGTAGGCTGGGAAATAAAGAGGACTTCCTCCTCCTCACAGGAAGCACAGACTCTCTTTAAGCCTTTAAAATGTCACGTCTGCAGAAAGTCATAATTACTGTATCCATTTACCCGCTCTGAGTCATGAAGCAGCAGGAGAACGGCTCCATCACATAAACACACACACACACACACACACCGTGTGTAAAACACAATGATCACCTTCACGGAGGTCAGACCTGAGCGAACGAACATCACATAAACAATCATCTGACTGATCAATCACCAGATCTCACTAATGACTCCAGATCAAATCCTCAATTCTTTACTTCAATTTCAATTTCAAATACTTTATTGGAATCATTTATTTTAGTTAGTTAATAAGTTGTTTTAGTGTCAGTGAGATACTAATCTTTTTTTTTTATATTTCCAGTTTTCATTTAAATTTTACTTAAACATTGGTGTATTATTTTTTTAGTTTTTTTGTCACTTGTATTAGTTTTTTGTTTGTGTCTCTGTAGTTTTAATAAATTTTTATTTCTGTATTAGTTATTTTATTACATAAAAATTAGAAATGTGTTTGTCAACTAAATGAAACAAGTGTTTTTTTTTTACATTTTTTATTTTTGAATAAAATGTTATTTCTTATTATTAATATTTTTTAATTCATTGTTTTGGTCACTTTTATTATTTTTTAATGCATCTTAATAGTTTTCATTTATTTTATTTCGCTAAGTTTCAATTATATAACAAATCATAATAAATCAAAACGTTGTTAAAGCAAGGAGTTTAGTATTGATTAAAAATAATATATAATATATATAAGTTTCAGAACTCAAAACTAAAACTGTTAGTCTAAAAACAGCTTATATTGACATCAGTCTGCCAAAACAGCATCTTGTGAAATGTTATACTCTATGATGTAATAGTGTGGATAAGCACCGCCTCCGCAGAAAATAGGGGTGTCAGAAAATGAATGCCTTGACATTCTGCCTGTTTAGCACCGCCCAATGATTTTACATCGTTGCCTGTTTAGCCCCGCCCACCGATTCTAGATTGCTGTTTGTTTAGCCCCGCCCCCCTATTACACAGCGCTGCCTGTTTAGCCCCGCCCATCAACCCTACATCGCTGTCTGTTTAGCAGTGCCTTCCTTCTGATTCCTACATTAGGAAGGAGTGAATGAAATATATTGTTAATGAAGATCCAGACGGCATCAGTAAGAACTTGGTTCTTTGTTCACTTCATTTTACAGAGGATTCATGTACAAACAAAGCACAGTTCAACACGGCATTTTTAAAAGATTATGCTGTGCCGACTATATCGGATCCGACAGTAATGTCACAACACACAAGTGTGAATAACTGTTTTCATTACGTGCTCACTATTGCTTTGTCTGTTAAACATATCGTTTGATATGTACGGAGTTATTTATGCGTTTTTAAACTAAATCACAGCAGCTACATCTGTGAGGAATGAATGTACGCTGTCAATCATACACAGCTGTTAGCCAATCACAGCAGTGGGCGTTTACTTCTGATTCTACAATCCTCCACGCTTATTCAAACAGAGATTAGATTACTTCTAAATTACGATGTTTTTAAGTATAAAGCTTGATAACATTATAAGTGGACCTCAGAGAAAAACAGATTACTCAGTTTTTTACATTTGCAAAAGTCATGTTTTTTTTTATGTTATGATATTTTTATTATGTATTATTTTGTAAGCTCTATTTATTTTTTAACCTAATAAAAAAAAGTTTGAGATTAATTTGAATGCACAATGGAAAGATATGATCTTGAAAATTGTTAAAAGCGAGTTTTTGGTCCAGATCAAAGGTAGTCGTTTGTTTCAGCTGGACAATATTTCTTTCTTCTGCATTTGATCCATCTTTATATTATATCTATATTAGGGAAACATCTCTAGGATGAAGTTGAAACTCCAGTAAAATAAAACTTTGATAATTCTCTCATGATTTACTCCAAGTCATGTCAACTTTCTTCTGTGGGAAATATTTTGAAGAACTTTGGGAACCAAACAACATTGGACCCCATTTGACTTTCACTGTGGACAATGGTATTTATCAAAATATCTTCTTTTGCGTTGCAGTTTTTGGCTGAATTACTCGTTCCTTGTCTTTCCTCTGAGTTCAGGATTTGTTAAAGATGTTCGACTCCTTACCTTCTCCTTGATTTCTTCACGTGGAGACCCATCTCTATGGTAAAACTTTCCTCAACTTCTCAGTTACTTGTGAAGTTCATTCAGGACGTTCCTTATGAAGGCACCTTGTGAAATAAGGCCAGTGGAGAGGCGTTGGCTGTGGGACATTCAGGAGAAATACTCTGAGGAACCGTGTGTGTGTGTGTGTGTGTGTGTGTCGCCTCGAGTCGCTCGTGAAGCGCAGACGAGCGCTCCGTTATATCTGGGACACTGCGAATTTTTTGAGGAAACGTTGTACTCCCTCTGTTTCCTCTTCATGTGTTCCTCTCTCTCTCTCTCTCTCTCTCTCTCTGCATCCCTCGTCTCATTTGTCATCATGGCCTGGTTATTTCAGCCGTTCGGACTCTTTGCGGTCTGCTAACCTTCCTCCTCGCGCTCCTGCTGTGGTGTTGGAGTGAATAAAGGCCGTCGCTCCTGTTCTCTTGCTGTCATGCTGCAGTTTTAACACACTTCTCAACTATTGTCCTTTAGAGGTTTTATCATCTGTCCCTGTGTAAAACTTAAAGGAACAGTTCAGGCAAAAATCAAATTGTGATCATTGTCAGGTCATCTGAGATATACACTGCCATGTTTTTAAAGTTTCTTCTGCTAATCAAGGCTGAATTTATTTGATTACAAATACAGAAAATACAGTAAAATTCTGAAATATTATTCTTATGTAAATCATCTGTTTTCTGTGTGAATCTGTGTTAAAGTGTAATGTATTTCTGTGATGCTCCGCTGTATTTTCAGCATCATTCCTCCAGTCTTCAGTGTCACATGATCTTCAGAAATCAGAATAATATGATGATTTACTGCTCAAGAAACATTTCTGATTATTATCAATGTTTAACACAAATCTGTGTCTGGATTGTGTTGTGAGAGACAACAGGAGATGCACTTTTTCACTGGAGGAAGTGTTATTATAGATTATGGACTCTTTTATATGGATATTTTAGTTAAAAACATCTTAATGATGGATTTGTTTCTTACAAATACGCAGCTTTTGGCTTCTCAAGAAGTTAATTAATGGTGGAGGGAAAAAAAAAGCCACACTGGGTTTGACCATTTCTATTGTAAAGTATTCCAAAATATAACATTGTAAACTTTGGGTTTCAAAACAAAAAAAGCCACTCGTGTGTGTTTGTGCCTGTTCCAGCAGTTTTTTTGAGTAAAAGAAATTAACAAAAAAAAGATCATTCTGTCATCATTCACTCCCCTCTCTTAGAAGATATATTGAGAAACCTCAGGGGGTTTTATCTACTTTTCCAGAATTGAGTCGCTCGTTCAGGTTTGGACTGAAGGATGAATCCGAGATGATTTCTCTTTAATCGGACTGATCTGTGGTTCTCAGACATTAAAGATCCTCCGCTGACCGTGTGATCTTTAATAAGAGTGTGATGCGGTCTCTGTCAGACTGAATGGAGAGCGGCCGGATCTGTAATAGATGTGGTGATGATGGGCATCTCACAGAAGCGCTCTCATCAGTATAGAATGAGAACGAGGGACTCAAAGATATTCAGTGTGGATGGAAACTTCAACCACTCCTGTTCTTTTAGTGTCACTGACATGACATACTATTAGAGATTTTAATATATTTCCAAATGTTTATTTAATAAGTTGAATTGAAATAATATGTTGAATTATATTTTGCATTCATACTTTTTAATTAATATTTAGAATTGTTAATCATTTTTGATACATTTTAGCAAATTCTTTTTTGTGTTTGTCATTTTAGTTTTGTTTTTAAACGTCTAAATCGCTTTCAATCATTTTTTTTTCAATTTTATTTTATGCTAAATAAATTTAGCTGAAATAAACATAGTTCTTCTTTTACAATTGATTTCTGAATAAAATATAAAAAAGTTATTAATATTCAAATGTAATTACATTTTTAGTAATGTTGTTTTTATAATTATTCATGTTTTTAAAATATGTCTAGTTTTTATTCATTTCTATTGGCATTTTAGTTATTTTAATTCATCAAGTTAAACTACATAAAAGTAAGAAATGCTGAAATATATTTATTTTTCTGATTTTTTTTTCCAAATTTTAACAAATGAAATCGATTTAATTCTTTAAATCCAATTTTTACATTTCGTTAAAGTTTAAGTCATTTTAAGTTATTTTATGTCCTTTGTATCTTTTATGTCGGTTTAGTTTTTATTAATTCTAATTTCAGTTTCAGTTTTATTTTATGTTAAAAAACTGCAAATGATAAATGTTGCCTTGGCAAGTAGCTGATATAAATTCAAAATTAGTTTTCTTTTACTTTGTATTTTATTTCTAAATAAATTAATTAAAAATTAGTGTTTATTTTCAGTTTTAGTAACGTTAAAACAAAAAATGAGAGATGTTTGCTTGGCAGTTAGCTTGAATTTTTGTATTTATTTATTTTGCATTTAATTTTATTTGACTTATTCTGTTAAATGAGAGCTGTGTGATGTCACTTCCTCTGACCTCTGACCTGTGCTCCAGGTACTCGTTCCAGGACGAGGAGGACATGTTCATGGTGGTGGATCTGCTGTTAGGAGGAGATCTGCGCTATCATCTGCAGCAGAACGTGCAGTTCACCGAGGATGCGGTCAAACTCTACCTGTGTGAGATGACACTGGTGCTGGATTACCTGCAGAGCCAGCACATCATACACAGGTGTGTGTCAGCATCAACACCATCAGCACACAGCTACACTCGTCTGGCCAGAGCAAAAGCTGCTCTCACACAATCTGCATTTTAAAAAGCGCTGTATAAATAACGGTGACTAGACTTGACTTGACTTGAAACATTTGCAAAGGTGTTTGCAAATGTGATATTTTGAATGCATTTAGCAAGAGATGGGAGGCATTTTGCATTTTGTGTGTGCAGGTCTTGGATTTGTGTGTAAAGTTTTGAAAATGTGTGTAAGCAGTTAAAAACACTGTAATTTAGATGTGAATGAAGATGAGGCCTATGGAGCAGACAGTATGCATCTCTATTTATTTCACCCTGAAGTGATTTTATTTATTTTACGATGTTAGCTTTTATTTTATAGATTTTTTTCGTTTGTTTTAATTGTATTTATTTTAATAATTTTGTTGTGGTTTGGTCAAATTTTTTAAAACTTTTTTATGTATTGCTATTTTTGTTTAAATTATTTGATTATTCATATTTTAATTTAGTTAGTTTTTTGTTACTATATTGTGTTATTATTATTATTATTATTATTATTATTTAATGTCTATAGTTTTTATCCATTTTATTTCAGTGTTAGTTTTAGTTATGTTAGTTCATAAAGTTAAACTACATAAAAATGAGAAATGTTTCACTGGAAACTAGTTTAAATATAATAAGTACATTTTAAGTAAGTTTTATTTAATTTCAGTCAACATTTATTTTATATCAAGTAATAATAGTAAATAATAGTAATTATTTAGTTTTATAGTAGTACAAAAAAATTTTTTTTGTAGTTTTATGATTTTAGTTATTTTGTCTTTTTTATTTTATACATGACTCTTTATATTTAATTTAGTTTTTAGTCTTAGTTTTAGATTTTATTTCCAGAAACCAGTTGATATTGGACAGATGAAGAAATGAGCTGAATGTGATTGAAATTCACACTCAGTGGTGAAATGATTATTAGTTTGGAGTCTTTAATATTCACTTTATATCAAAACAATAGAAGTCTATGATGTGTGCTCATTTAGAAAGCTGTGTGTGTGTGTGTGTGTGTGTGTGTGTGCATACGTCTGCTCGCAGGGATTTTGTTGTGTAATTGCATGTTTAGTTCTGGGGGGCTCCTCGGGGAGACAAGGATTCTGTGCCAAATAAAAGTGTGCTTGTTTTGTTTTGGGCCTGTCACTAACACTTTAGAACAGACCTGACAGTAAACGCAAGGGACTAAATCTCTCTCTGGCTTTGATAGCGTGTGTGTGTGTGTGTGTGTGTGTGTTTGTATTAGTCAGTCACATTGTTTTCTCTGCGGTGCATTTCGCTGTATGCTTCTGAAGGAGCATTTCCTGTCTGTAGTATTATTTAGTTGCGCTAAGTTAGGCAGCAGTGTTTCCTAGCAACAGTGTGTCGTGTCACGCTGCCACCAAGGTAAAATTAGTCTGAGTGGAGGATTCCTGAAATCAGAGGCTGAGCGGAGCATCTGGACACATCTGACAGATCCTGCTCTGGTTAAAGACTTATGCTGCAGGGATACTGGAGTGTGTGGTCCAGGTTTCAGCCATTCCTTAAATCATGTGTCTGAAGAGATTTGCTTAAGATGTAGAGATTAACCTTTTTAACGAACCACCTAGCAGCCATCAATAACACCCAAGAAACACCCTAAAAACAGAAACTGCCTAAAACCATCGGAACACCATAGAAACACCCTAGCAACGTCCCAGAATATCCCAGCCATCCCATAGAAACACCCTAAAAACAGAAACTTCCTAAAAACCATTGGAACACCATAGAAACACCCTAGCAACGTCCCAGAATAACCCAGCAATCCCATAGAAACACCCTAAAATCAGAAACTTCCTAAAAACCATTGGAATACCATAGAAACACCCTAGCAACGCCCCAGAATAACCCAGCCATCCCATAGAAATATCCTAAAAACAGAAACTTCCTAAAAACCATTGGAACACCATAGAAACACCCTAGCAACGCCCCAGAATATCCCAGCCATCCCATAGAAACACCCTAAAAACAGCCTAAAAACCATTGGAACACCATAGAAACACCCAACAACGCCCCAGAATAACCCAGCAATCCCATAGAAACACCCTAAAAACAGCCTAAAAACCATTGGAACACCGTAGAAACACCCTAGCAACGCCCCAGAATAACCCAGGCATCCCATAGAAACACCCTAAAAACAGAAACTTCCTAAAAACCTTTGGAACACCATAAAAACACCCTAGCAACGTCCCAGAATAACCCAGCCATCCCATAGAAATACCCTAAAAACAGAAACTTCCTAAAAACCTTTGGAACACCATAAAAACACACTAGCAACGTCCCAGAATAACCCAGCCATCCCATAGAAATATCCTAAAAACAGAAACTTCCTAAAAACCATTGGAATACCATAGAAACACCATAGCAACACCCCAGAATATCCCAGGCATCCCATAGAAACACCCTAAAAACAGAAACTTCCTAAAAACCTTTGGAACACCATAAAAACACCCTAGCAACGTCCCAGAATAACCCAGCCATCCCATAGAAATACCCTAAAAACAGAAACTTCCTAAAAACCATTGGAATACCATAGAAACACCCAACAACGCCCAAGAATATCCCAGCCATCCCATAGAAACACCCTAAAAACAGAAACTTCCTAAAAACCATTGGAACACCATAGAAACACCCTAGCAACGCCCCAGAATAACCCAGCCATCCCATAGAAATACCCTAAAAACAGAAACTTCCTAAAAACCATTGGAACACCATAGAAACACCCTAGCAACGCCCCAGAATAACCCAGCCATCCCATAGAAATATCCTAAAAACAGAAACTTCCTAAAAACCATTGGAACACCATAGAAACACCCTAGCAACGCCCCAGAATAACCCAGCCATCCTATAGAAACACCCTAAAAACAGAAACTTCCTAAAAACCATTGGAATACCATAGAAACACCCTAGCAACGCCCCAGAATAACCCAGCCATCCCATAGAAATATCCTAAAAACAGAAACTTCCTAAAAACCATTGGAACACCATAGAAACACCCTAGCAACGCCCCAGAATAACCCAGCCATCCCATAGAAATACCCTAAAAACAGAAACTTCCTAAAAACCATTGGAACACCATAGAAACACCCTAGCAACGCCCCAGAATAACCCAGCCATCCCATAGAAATATCCTAAAAACAGAAACTTCCTAAAAACCATTGGAACACCATAGAAACACCCTAGCAACGCCCCAGAATAACCCAGCCATCCTATAGAAACACCCTAAAAACAGAAACTTCCTAAAAACCATTGGAATACCATAGAAACACCCAACAACGCCCCAGAATAACCCAGCCATCCCATAGAAATATCCTAAAAACAGAAACTTCCTAAAAACCATTGGAACACCATAGAAACACCCTAGCAACGCCCCAGAATATCCCAGCCATCCCATAGAAACACCCTAAAAACAGCCTAAAAACCATTGGAACACCATAGAAACACCCAACAACGCCCCAGAATAACCCAGCAATCCCATAGAAACACCCTAAAAACAGCCTAAAAACCATTGGAACACCGTAGAAACACCCTAGCAACGCCCCAGAATAACCCAGGCATCCCATAGAAACACCCTAAAAACAGAAACTTCCTAAAAACCTTTGGAACACCATAAAAACACCCTAGCAACGTCCCAGAATAACCCAGCCATCCCATAGAAATACCCTAAAAACAGAAACTTCCTAAAAACCTTTGGAACACCATAAAAACACCCTAGCAACGTCCCAGAATAACCCAGCCATCCCATAGAAATATCCTAAAAACAGAAACTTCCTAAAAACCATTGGAATACCATAGAAACACCATAGCAACGCCCCAGAATATCCCAGGCATCCCATAGAAACACCCTAAAAACAGAAACTTCCTAAAAACCTTTGGAACACCATAAAAACACCCTAGCAACGTCCCAGAATAACCCAGCCATCCCATAGAAATACCCTAAAAACAGAAACTTCCTAAAAACCATTGGAATACCATAGAAACACCCAACAACGCCCAAGAATATCCCAGCCATCCCATAGAAACACCCTAAAAACAGAAACTTCCTAAAAACCATTGGAACACCATAGAAACACCCTAGCAACGCCCCAGAATAACCCAGCCATCCCATAGTAGGCGTGCTCCGATCACGATCGGCCGATCGTTAATGCGCATCTCGTCAGTAAACCCGGTTTTCTAATCAGCAGTTACTTCCATCAGGTGCGTGATTTCACATAGAGCAGCTGTTACTACACAGAGCCGTTGTTAACTGAGAAGATGGGCCAATAAACGCTGAAAATTAACGTGATTTGCGCATCTTCTCTATTAACAACGGCTCTGTGTAGTAACAGCTGCTCTATGTGAAATCACGCACCTGATGGAATTAACCGCTGATTAGAAAACCGGCTTTACTGAGGAGATACGCATAACGATCGGCCGATCGTGATCGGAGCACCTCTATCCCATAGAAATACCCTAAAAACAGAAACTTCCTAAAAACCATTGGAACACCATAGAAACACCCTAGCAACGCCCCAGAATAACCCAGCCATCCCATAGAAATATCCTAAAAACAGAAACTTCCTAAAAACCATTGGAACACCATAGAAACACCCTAGCAACGCCCCAGAATAACCCAGCCATCCTATAGAAATATCCTAAAAACAGAAACTTCCTAAAAACCATTGGAATACCATAGAAACACCCAACAACGCCCCAGAATAACCCAGCCATCCCATAGAAACACCCTAAAATCAGAAACTTCCTAAAAACCTTTGGAACACCATAGAAACACCCAACAACGTCCCAGAATAACCCAGCCATCCCATAGAAACACCCTAAAATCAGAAACTTCCTAAAAACCATTGGAACACCATAGAAACACCCTAGCAACGTCCCAGAATAACCTAGCAATCCCATAGAAATACCCTAAAAACAGCCTAAAAACCATTGGAACACCCTAGAAACACCCTAGCAATGCCCCAGAATAACACAGGCATCCCATAGAAACACTCTAAAATCAGAAACTTCCTAAAAACCATTGGAATACCATAGAAACACCATAGCAACACCCCAGAATATCCCAGCCATCCCATAGAAACACCCTAAAAACAGAAACTTCCTAAAAACCATTGGAATACCATAGAAACACCCTAGCAACGCCCCAGAATAACCCAGCCATCCCATAGAAACACCCTAAAATCAGAAACTTCCTAAAAACCATTGGAATACCATAGAAACACCCTAGCAACGCCCCAGAATAACCCAGCCATCCCATAGAAACACCCTAAAATCAGAAACTTCCTAAAAACCATTGGAATACCATAGAAACACCCTAGCAACGCCCCAGAATAACCCAGCCATCCCATAGAAACACCCTAAAATCAGAAACTTCCTAAAAACCATTGGAATACCATAGAAACACCATAGCAACACCCCAGAATATCCCAGCCATCCCATAGAAATATCCTAAAAACAGTAACTTCCTAAAAAACTTTGGAACACCATAGAAACACCCTAGCAACGCCCCAGAATAACCCAGCCATCCCATAGAAACACCCTAAAAACAGTAGCTGCCTAGAAACCACCAGAACACCCTAGAAACAAACTAGCAATGACCCCAAATACCCCAGAGATCTCATAGCAACCAGTCAGAACAGCATAGAAACACCCTGGTAACACCCTAAAAACATTTCAAGCACATTAAAAGCTCCACAGCAACACCCTACAAATGACCCAGAAAACCACACTGAAGCAACAGCCTAGCAACTCCTCAGAACACCACAGAAACCCTAGCAGCACTCTAAAGGACATTTCAGTCACGTTTTTAGACGGACTCGCTTCTGTTCTCACATTAGTGTTTTCTCTGTCACATGACATCAAACGTCGTCACCTGACTCTCTCGTGAACACAGGAGTTGCTGGAAGCCAGTGATAATAGTTTATAGAGTTGTAAATATGGATGTGTTTCTTAGAAAATCCCATCACTTGGCTTCAGAAGGCATTCATAAACCCACTGGAGTCGTATGGATTACTTTGATGGATTGATGCGCTTTATGGGGATTCAGAAATTGGCCACCATTCACTTCCATTACAAAGCTGGGAAGAGCACGAGTGGGAAGTGTACTATCCCTTTAAGGATGCAGTAGGTTGTTTTGAAGAATGTGATGTGTTGCAATCATGTCAATGTTCTATGCCCGTGTGTGTGTGTGTGTGTGTGTGTGTGTGTGCGTGTGTGTGTGTGTCACAGCTCTGTGAATTAATCCCATCATGCTCTCTGGCATCTTCATGACAGCAGGGGAACGTCTCTCTGTTAATTAGCTGTGAGGGAATCAGAATCTGTTTTTAGCTGGACGCCACTTATTCTTAAATAGAGTGTGTGTGTGTGTGTGTGTGCATGCTTGTTGTAATTAGTGAGTGTGTTGAAAGTGTGACAGCCCCCTGAGAACTGAACATTCACACGAAAGAAGCCCCCTGAAGCTTTCACAACACGGCTGCAGATGCGGTCAGAGAGAACTGATGAATTAATTAAGTCTGACGTGATGATGTCTTGATCTCTCCACACAGGGACATCAAACCAGACAACATCCTCCTGGACGAGCAAGGTGAGATGAGTGTGTGTGTGTGTGTGTGTGAGGCTCTCAGAAATGGTTCAAGGAGAGTTCTCGTAGGTCTATTTGTGATGTTCCCTTTTTTAGAAAGTGCCCTGGATTGCTCTAGTAGTTGGTTGTGAGCTCTAGCTCTGCTTCTTGTCTGGTTGTCACTTGTCTGTCTGTTGTTCTTCAGGTCATGCGCATTTAACAGACTTTAACATCGCTACCATAATCAAGGACGGTGAACGAGCCACGGCGTTAGCGGGTACAAAGCCTTACATGGGTAAGAAACGTCTCATCCTCTACATCACAGATCCAGAACTCACACAAACACAAGAAACGATGATGAACTCTGAACATCTTCCAGTGCATCCTGCAGTTTTTACAGACTGATGTATTGTTTGATCAATTATTATAGCTATCAAACTCAGTGGTTCTCAACCTGGTGTTTTTGGGGACATTTATATGTGTTTGTTAATGAGGTTCAACTTAGATATATGAGGAAGCCGCATTTTAAATGTGTATTTTCTAGACCTGAAGAAGTCTTGGACATTAATCAAATCTTAAAATCGTACAGTGACTACACATTTCACTAGTTATGCCAAAATTCGAAAATATTTTATCCCTTAGAAATTGCAAGTATAAATTTTTTTAATAATCCTTTCCATAATCCTGATCCAGTAAATGAGAATCAACTGGGAAAGTCATGCAGTATTCTGGACCGTTGATTGCAGTTTTTCTATATTATTGTGATATTCTTTATTTTAAGAGTGATTGTTATTTGGTGTACAGTTTGCATATTCTGTGATATTTGTATTGCATATGTGACGATCCGTATGCTTAAACCTGACAGCTCCAGAGATCTTCCAGTCGTTCGTGAGCGGGGGAACAGGTTATGCGTTCGAGGTGGACTGGTGGTCGCTGGGCGTGACAGTCTTTGAGGTTCTGCGAAGCTGGGTGAGTTTTTATTTGCTTATGTTCTTTTTTGATGATGACAGTGTAATGTTTTCACTGATAGAGATATAATGATCACTGAATGAAGTCCAGAACTGCAGTTCCCAGTGTGATGTGCTGGTGCTTTACTATCTTAACTTAACTAGCCCTAACCCTTTAAACCAACTTGTCTAGTGCAGATTCAGCGGGACCAAAGCTAACAGGAACACTCTCTCAAACTTCACTAGTGATTAATAAACGTTATATAAGTGTTAACTCCAGATGTTCTTAAAGTAATGTTTTTGGAATGTTCTCATAACTTTATTACCTCAGAATGATTTCTGGATGAGGATCTGAAGTCTTTATTTAATCTTAATTTCAAGTGATGAAGGATTCTGAAAGTCTTAAATAATGTTTTAATATTTACAAGAAAACTGAACATTTAAACATATTTAGAATATTAAATAACATTGTTTTGAAAGTTAGTAGAACATTGTCGTGAACAAAAATCTGGAGATGTCATTGTTTTAGAAACATTTGGAAACTTGGTTTTTATAATGATGTGAATTGTTTACACACAAGTGTCTCCCTCTCTGTCTGTCAGAGGCCGTACGACATCCACGCCAGTAACTCAGTGGAGTGTCTTCTGCAGTTGTTCAGTACGGTCAGTGTTCAGTACAGCTCCTCCTGGAACAAAGACCTGGTCTCGCTGCTGAGGAAGGTGAGCTGAACAGAACATCACTAACATACACAACTGAAGAACCAACTGTCTCTTACTTTTAAAAGTGATGCATTACAATATTGCATTACTTCCTAAAAAAAGTAACTAATTGTGCTACTAGACAGGGCTTGTTTGTTTTTAGTAATAACAATTATTTTACAACTGTGAAAGCCCTTTCTCTCTGAAAGTGAAGTGAATGTGTCTCAGGCTGAAGGAAGTGTAAGTTCTGGTCTGTAGATTAGAGAGAGCAGCTCAAACTAATCACATGAAGAAGAAACAACAACACTGTGCACAAATAACTACAGTCAGACACACATCTGTTATTGATGCATAATCAGATCATCGAAGGTCCGTAGCAAAGACATTAGTTTATAAAATAGGATTAAATACATAAATGATATTTGTCTTATTTAACATATTTAATTATTGCAGGTTTGCATCATACTCTGAGTTTGCATGTGACTGTTTTTATTGATTTTGAGGAACACTAATTGTGTTTCTGAGTAAACACATGTTCATATTGAGTCTAGATCTACAGTGAGATCATGTTCACACACAACACTCTGATCTCTGTCTCCATGGCAACACCAGAGCTGTCACTCAACACATGGACACAAAGTAACTGGAGATACTGGAGTAACTCAGATATTTCCTTCTGAATTAAAAAGTGATGTGTTGCTTTACTAGTGACTTTAAAAAGTAATCTGATTAGATAAGATGCGTTACTTGTATTGCATTACCCCCAACACTGCAGCACGGTGCCATAGACTTACACAAGCAAACTCCACACACATATACTTATGACAGTGTAAGTCTAGTTGGATGTTGTCAAGATAGGTTGCTAAGGTGTTCTTTGATCTTTACTGGGGTGTTTGGGGTGGTTGCTATGGAGTTTTGACAGGGTATTGAGGTTGTTAATGTGTTCTGCTTGTTTCTAGCATATTGCTGTACAGTTCCTAATGTGTTCTAGGTGGTTACTCGGATGTTTGGGTTGATTATTAGGGTGTTTTGGGTGGTTGCCTGAACATATCTATGTGGTTGTTAACATGTTCTGATTGTTTTTAGAATATTGCAGTTGCTATGGCATTCTAACTCGTTGCTAGGGTGTTCTGGGTGGTTACTCAGGTGTTCTAAGTTTTTGGCTGGGCATTTTGTGTGTAACAAGTTCTTACTGTTTTTAGCACATTGCTTTGTTTTGTTATGGTGTTTTGAGTTCTTTCTAGGGTGTTCTAGGTGGTTGCTAGGGTGTTTGGGGTGGTTGTTAGGGTGTTCCAGGTGGTTGTTCTGATTGTTTTTAGCACATTGCTTTGCATTTGCTAGGGTATTTTAAGTGGTTGTTTGGGTGTTCCAGGTGGTTGCTATGTTGCTTTGAGTGATTGTTAAGGTGTTTAAGGTGGTTGCTAGGGTGTTCAAGGTGGTTACTAAGGTGTACTGAGTGATTGCTAGATTGTTTTGAGTGATTGCTATTGGGTTTTAGATGGTTAATAGGGTCATCAAGGTGGTTGTTAGGGTGTTCCAGGTGGTTGCTAGGGTTTTTGGGGTCGTTGTGAGGGTGTTCTAGGTGGTTGTTAGGGTGTCTCCAGGTGGTTGCTAGGCTGTTTGGGGTATTTGTGAGGGTGTTCCAGGTGGTTGCTAGGTTGTTTGGGGTCGTTGTGAGGGTGTTCTAGGTGGTTGTTAGGGTGTTCCAGGTGGTTGCTAGGGTTTTTGGGGTCGTTGTGAGGGTGTTCTAGGTGGTTGTTAGGGTGTCTCCAGGTGGTTGCTTGGGTGTTTGGGGTGGTTGTGAGGGTGTTCTAGGTGGTTGCTAGGGTGGTTCTGGGAGCTAACATGTTCTGATTGTTTTCCCACATTGAGCTGCTGTCGCTAGTTTGTTCTAGATGGTTGCTAGGGTATTGTTGGTGGTTGCTATGGTGTCGTGCTTCATTGCTAGGGGAGTTCTTTCTGGACTGAGTCGGAAAAGCCTTTAACTTGACAAACTGCGTTAATAAGGATGAAATGGACAGAAGATGGAGAGAGAGAAATGAAAACAGACAGAACACGGAGTCAGAACAAGTGAAGAGAGGATAAAACACTAATGATGCAGGAGAGAATAAAGGGAAAGACTGAGAGAGAGGAGGAGATAATAATGAGCTGGAGAGATAATAAAACAAGATGAATGAAGGAAAAGTGTGTCGCTCTGCTGGAGAGAGAGAAGAAATATTATGAGAGGAGAATAGATATTGGTGAAGAACAGAGCGACATTACAGTCATTTATTAGAGCTGAGAGATATGGGGAGATTATACTGCGTGCATGAATCACTGGAGAAGAGCATTGTGGGTAGGATTGAACAGATGGACCCACAGGAAGTGTGTTGTTCATAACTTCCTCTTTCAGCTCAGCAGATCTCTGTTTTTGATTTTCTTAATGATCTGATTTCATCTTAAGATCTCTTACCTTTGTGTGCAGATTTTGGTATATCGGACAATTTGAGCAAACTTTGAGACATTGTTGAAATCTCTTCTAAAACGCTCATGTGATACTGAAATAAAATGAAATATTATGTTTGGTTTTATTTATTTATTTTTTTTTTTTTTTGGTTTACCAAGGTGACCAAGGCATCATTTCTGATTTTTGTTTAGCTTAACTAGATGTACAAAATATATACTTTTTTTTAAAAGTAATAAAAATGTCAAAAAACAAAAATACAATTACTTAAAAAAAAATGTAACTAAAATTCAAATGAAACAAAAAATCTAAAAATAAAATATTAGGAGAAATCTTTGAAATTTTTTTTTTGCATATTGTTTATATTTTTACATTTTAATTCAAACATAATGTAATTTAAAAAATATATATATATGTGTTTAACACTGATTTAGGTTTTTACTATCCTTGTGAAACAGTAATGCGATTGGTTCTCAGTCTTCAGACGAAGCCAAATCCAAAGCAGCAGAGTCGTTCAGCTCCAGTCGGTTCAGAAACAGTGCAGATGTTGCTAACTTCATCAATCATGATTATTAGATTCAGCTTATAATGTAAAGATAAAAAATCTGTTTCTGCCACATCTATCAAAATCTCAAGTTCCTCCTAAATAGTGTGAATATTAAATGCAATGCGCTTGTGAGGAATTGCTTTTGCTCTTCTATTGTAGATTGCTGCAGAAAAGGTGATCTGTTAAATGCATAAATGTAAATGTGAAGTTTTCTTGCTTCCCAGATGTTTCTCCTGAGAAACACACCTGTTTTCTCGGATGTGAGTGTTCTACAAGTTTCAAATCGTGCTCAAACTGGCTGATATACGAAGTCTGCAATCAAAAGAGATAAATCTGTTCCCTCATTAGTGTGTGTGTGTGTCTCCTAAGAATCAAACTGATACTTGAATGAAACCTGAGATCTCCTGAGCTGAAAGAGGAACTACAGTAGTGGAGTGTGGTGTGAATACTTCTGTGAACACTGATGTTTGTGGTTGGTTTGATCCTGATGGTGTTCTCTGTGTATCTGCTTGTGTTTCACGTTTCTGAAGTTATTGACAGTAAACCCAGAGCATCGCTTCTGTAGTCTGGCTCAGATGCAGACGGCACCCTACCTCTCCGATGTCAACTGGGACGACGTTTACGAGAAGAAGATGGAGCCCGGCTTTGTTCCCAATGTGAGATTGAGTTCAACTGGTGACAGCTCACACACACTCACACACACACTCAGTGTATGACGGTCAGACTGTGCTTTTGTTGAATATTTGCCTCCAGATGTTGCTCTGTAACTCTTGCTCTGTTTCTCAAACAGAAGGGTCGTCTGCACTGCGATCCCACCTTTGAACTGGAGGAGATGATCCTGGAGTCTCGACCTCTTCATAAGAAGAAGAAGCGACTGGCCAAAAACAGATCGAGAGACAACAGCAAAGACTCTCAGTCTGTGGGTGAAACACACACACACACACACACACATACGTCTCAGAAATCACATTTCACTCTTACAGTAGTGTGACATTTGAGCGTAATCCCTGAGATAAGAGCGTCTCGGACTAAAGGCCGGTGACTGATTGTGTTTATCTCTCGGCTTTATTATATTGAGCCTGACTGACGTCTCCATCCTCACACACACACACTCACACACACACGCTGTTCTCCTGATGTTTTCCGTGTGTTTGCGCGATCACAAAGCAGATCAGGATGAATCAGCTGGAGAGGTCTGAAGACGAGCGCCTGTGGTCTGTAGATGCAGCATTATTATCTGGATGATTAAATTATGAAGCTCTCCGTGATGTGCGGAGGCTATTTCTGGTGTGCTCCTGCAGCTGTAGGAGGTTATCGTCTGACGCATGATTAACCAGTCCTTTCTCTGTTTTTCTCTCAGGAGAACGACTATCTTCAGGAGTGCCTTGAAGTCGTCCAGCAAGAGTTCATGATTTTCAACCGTGAAAAGTGAGACTATAAACACTAGAGTATTGTTCTGCGACCCTGTAAGAGCTTTATTTTATTAATTAATTTTTTTCAGCTGAGTTGATATATTTCTTTGAAGTCACCCTGGGAAACTCTCAATTCTCCCTTCATCAAATGAAGACATTTAAAAGTCTTAAATCATAAAGTCATGGCATTAAATGTTGCATGCACTGCAAGACATGAATATCTTTCTCAGTATCTTTGTCTAGTTTTTTGGTACAAATATCTTAACGTTTTCGTAATGAAGTGAGTTTATGATTAAAACGGGAACAAGAATCTGTCGATCTGCACGTTTGGATCTCTCTGTCCTTTGAGCAGCAAAAAGAGTTATCACTTCTCCAATTAAAACATCCTAGATTAGAGTTCAAGATAGAAATTGAGAAACAACAATTGGATCATGAGATCATGTTGGTACAGCAGGCCTAAGAAAACAACGTCTGAACATTTTTCAAAGGCAACTTTTCTGGTGCTTCGCTGTCTTTAATGAGCTGTAATTGTCTAGTTGACTTGAGCGCTTATTAAAATTAGAGTTTGTGGGGTGATTTCAAAATATGGAAATTTCATAGACGGAGAAGAGATGAAAAAGAAAGTTTCAATAGTTTTTGTTCTTAATTCAGGGGCTAAACAAAATGATTTATCTTGCACAACTGGCAGATATTTTTGCTTGTTTAAGCACAAACTAACAAAATATTGGTACTTTTTACAGAAAACAAGAAAAGCGAAATTTGCTGGCCCTTGTTATTATTTGAAAAGAATCTGATGAGAACCTTTTGAAAGTAATTCAACAGTTGAAATAATGATTTATCATTACATTGTTACACCAGTAGGTGGCAAAAAAGGGCTGTTAAAATCTATTTGTCTTTGATTCATTCATTCAAGAGATTCATTCAGTAATGAAACAAGTGAATCTTGAGTGAGTCATTGAATCATTCTTGCAGAAATGTGATTTTGTTTAGCTGTCTAATGTTTATCTTCAGAAATATGAGCAGCACAATCTCCATTAAAAAAAACACACACACACAATTGAATTGTTGATTTTTCTGACAGATATTAGTTCTCACTTGATACTCACTTGATAAATGTCTCATAATGCGAGACGTGTCATTTTGTGAATCAAGTACATCTTGATTTAAGAATCTTTAGACACAAGACACAGTTTATTTCAGTCTGATCAGAAGGAAGAGTAGAAGTCTCTAATTTTGGAGTATTCCTTTTTACAAAATTAATTAAAAAGAAATAGTGCTTGGAAGTGTTTCTAATTTGACTCTTCTGCTTCCCAGACATTTAGATTTTGAGCACATATTGATCTATTATATTTAATGCTGTCAAATTATTATGCTATTTTTTTTACATAATATATATGTGTGTGTTCTGTGTATATTTATTCTGTATAAATAAATACACACACATGCAGGTATATATTTAAGAAAAAATATGTTCTGTTTCTATATTAAATAGATTTATAAATAATATAAATATAATATATGTAAATAAAAAATGTCTGAATATATACAGTATGTGTGTGTACTTCTACATACATAAATATACATGGCACACACACACACACACACATGTAAACAAAAACATTTATTTTGGATCATGATTAATCATTTGACAGCTCTATTTATATATTTGCTCTTAAAAAGGTTTTTAAAAACTCTAAACCCTGCAGAGTCTTTGTAAGGTGTGTGTTATACGTGTGTTTTAGCAGCTGGTTGATGACAGTTCTGTTCTCTGTTCTCCTGAGGTCTGGTATCCAGATCATCACCTCATTTATTATTGAACAGCGTCTGCATTACTGCACGAGCCTCTCTCTCTTTCTCTCTCTCTCTCTCTCTCTCTCTCTCTGCTGTCATTTACCTTTCTGTGGCTATTTTTATAACTGACTGGTTATGTGTGAATCTGTCGCCTGATGATCTACCAGTTAAATGCACATGAATGTTTCTACAAAGTCCTAGCTATGACTGAGAGACTCAGGGTTTTCCTTAAGCCCAGATTTTCTTTTAAGTTGGGGACATCTAAAAAACATGCTAAATGCAAAGTCTGTGTTAATTTGCTGATATATCTTTAGTACAAAAAAAGTTGCAAATAGAGAATACGACAGAATTGTATAATTATGATAGAATACATAGTGAATCTATTTCCTGCAGATTCCTGAATTAAATAAAAACAAAAAAGAAAAACACACTCAGTGCAGTTTAAATCCATCCAAGGTTAAAAAACATTGTCATTTTGTCAAAATATCATTTTAAAATTACCTCAATTCTCAGAGATCCCCAAACGGTTCGCGCGAAGCTGTTCAAAAGATTCAGTTTCCTTAAACCCCACCTTTCGGTAGCATACTGTGTTCTGATTGGTCAACTGACATAGTCAGCTTTGATTGGTTGTTCCGCACACACCTCCACGGTAAACTATGCGTTAGCATCTGTTTGGGGTGAATTATGTCTTATTCCTCTCATCGCGAAGCAAACAGTAAAATAAAAAACTGAACAGTCTCGCTGCTTTTCTTCTGTGTGTGTGTATTCAAGCCGCGCGCTTCAGTTTGAATCTGAATAGCGTTCAGCGCGGGGGCGTGGTCACATTAGATATAACGACGGGAGACGTGAAAAACAGACATCGCGTTGTTTTCATATGGATTACTTTATCACAGAATATTTTCGGCAGCACTTGTTTAGTTTTAAAGTAGACATGTCGAGCTTTCTATAGATATCTCTCTCATGTCTCTTCGTTGAGTATTCACGGAGTTACACTTCATTTTAATGACGTGTTTGTACATGAACCTGAGGTCAGAGGTCAGTTTCTCTCAAGGTGGTAGGCGGAGATTATTATGCAAAGTGTTCTAGTGACGTACATAGAGATGGGCAAAAGATTTGAAATCTATAACGACTCGTTTCAGCGATTCAGAGTCGACTCCTTACTTTAGAAGCCAATAACTTTAGAAATCGGGTACTTTTTGGTTTAATTCCTTTGCACATTGTTTACACTGATGGACAGCTACATCATACACTCTAATACAGGTCATTTGTGATTTCCCATCTGTGTGGATCTTTAACTATAAAGGCAAGGATGTTTCGGAAGCTCACATTGCTTTTAGTTCATGCAAGTCTTCCTGTGAAATTCATATTTACGAGTAGGGAATACATACTGTACGACGTCATGTGCGTTAAAAAAAACTTTTTGGAGCAAGATAGCCCAAAAATAATTATTTGTTAACTCTACAAATGATTTAGAAAGACTGCATTGTGTGTTTTGCATTGTTTTATTGTGCAGTCCTGTGTATTCTGTACATGCAACATTTTTTTTCTTTGTGCTCAACCCATAAACACAATCTTCCTGAAATGATTTGACTTGAATGCAATAATCCCTCAATCCAAGCTCACATTTTTTTTTATAAGAATGTATTCAAACATCCATTTTGCATCATCACAAACGCATTTTCTTTAGGAAAAGGAACATTGTGATGATAGACCACAAAACCAGTCATAAGGGTCATTAGATTTATACAACAATAAATGATCTCTCCAGTGATGTGTGGTTTGTTCGGAGGACAATATCTGTCTGAGATACAACTATTAGAAAATCTGGAATCTGAGGGAGCAAAAAAAATCTAAATATTGAGAAAACCATCTTTAAAGCTGTTCAAATGAAGATCTTAGTGATGCATATTAAATTAGGTTTTGATATATTTACGGTAGGAGATTTACTAAATATCTTCATGAACATGATCTTTACTTTTCCCATATAATACAAATATACCAGTGCTATTATGACTGGTGCTCCAGGGTCAGTGTGTGTTTGCTCCTGTGTGAGTGTGTGTTCTGTACGAGTGTGTTCCTGAAGCTCTTGTTCTGTGCTGTGGCTCAGATTGAAGCGCCGTCAGGAGGAGGGCTGTATGGGAGCAGACGGAGACGCCGATCCAGACGGAGACGAGGCCGAGGCCGAGGGAGGAACGGAGGACGAGGAGACCGAGGCTGAACCAGAGGCCTCCAAACTGAGCATGTGCGGCTCGGTCTGCTCGTCTCCAGGAAGCTGCTAGCGCCCCCTGCTGTCTCGGAGCTGCTCCTCGAGATCCCAGCCCTGCTTCCTTCCTCTCCATCGCTCCTAGAGAACATCTGAACTTCTATGCAACGTAACTCTTCAGCATGATGTAAAATAGAGATTTTAGAGGCAATTCTACAATGTAAGACTGTTTGCTTGAGTATGACAACACCACATCAGACACACCAGACGACGGAGGAGATTTAGGATTTATGTTTACATACGTGACCACAAAATCAGTCAGAAGGGAAACTGAGATCTCTGCATCATCTGAAGCTGAATAAATGATCTCTCCAGTGATGTGTGGTTTGTTCGGAGGACAATATCCGTCTGAGATACAACTATTTGAGAATCTGGAATCTGAGGGAGCAAAAACATCTAAATATTGAGAAAATCATCTATAAAGTTGTTCAGTTGAAGTTCTTAGCAATGCATATTACTAATCAAACATTAAGATTTTATATATTTATGGTAGGAAAAACTTCAGGACTAGTTAACAGTATTTGTTATTAAAAATATCTTATATCTTAATATCTTAAACACTTTTAAAAGCTGCACAAGTAGGCCTGTTAGAAATCAAGCAGATGTTCTTCTTCCTTGATAAATTATTTAATTGACTACAATCTTCTTGATTTCCAGAAGAAATATCTGATTGTTAAATCATGACACATTTTCTGGGGATACAAAATGACAAAAACAGTATCAAAATGAGTTTAAGACAAGACAAATTATCTGTCTGAAATACAATTTTGTTTCGTCTTTAGAATTAAGTTGATTTTCTGATATTTCATTTGTTTTAAGCTTTATTTCTATATCTGTGCATTTGAGATGTCTGACTTTTCCCAGCACTTTAAAGCAGAAGATCCTCTGTTGAATTCAGTCGGATCTGGAGACTGTAGAAATGAAAAAGACATGGACTGATGTGTTTACAGTGAGATGAATTATTAATTTGCTGTCTTTTAGAAGAAGCATGACACTGAAGGGCTCATCACCCTTTTACTGTAAATATCCAGAAGTCTTAGTTTCTACATGAATCATGATTTAATACTTACAGTTTAGGAGAACAGATCTTACTGAGTGTTTGTCAGCATTTACACTACTGTCAGATTTTTTATATTTTTCAAAGAGTCTCTTCTGCTCCCCAACGTTGCATTTATTTGATAATTTCTACTTATTAATTCAGTAAAAAGTGTGAAATATTATTCTAATGTCATGCAGCTGT
>NC_068408.1:1047195-1059695 GCF_023724105.1 Carassius gibelio | reverse complement strand
AAAAAAAGTGACAAATTTGCAAGATGTAATCTCAACATTTAGAGGATGAAAGGGTCAAAACAAAAATAAACTCAAAATTTAGAAAGGAAAAAGTTTTAGATTTGCTAGATATAAACTTGCAACAACAAAAGAATAGAGGGCACAAAAGTCAAGAAACTACAAGAAATACACTCAGAATTTAGAAGACAAAAAGTCACACATTTGCAAAATGTTTATCAGAATTTAAAGGACAAAAAAAGTCCAACACTAAAAGACATAAACGTAGAATTTAGAGGGAAAAAAAGCAATACATCTGCAAGATATAAACTCAGAATTCAGAAGGGAAAAATGTCAGAATGGTGAAAGTCTCAAGTTAACTCCAGAAGTGAGAGACGAGACAGATGAACTGAGCTTTAGACTGACTCTGAGTCTGATTAAACACTGATGATACTGAGCTCACCTTCTCTACTGCGTCCATCTGCTCATGAAGAGCGTTCTGATCCTGACAGACGTTTGAGCTGCTGCTCGTCTCTGTCACACACACACACACACACACACACACAGAGAGAGAGAGAGAGAGAGAGAGAGAGAGAGAGAGAGAGATCTACTGTTAATACATGAATTACTGTCACTGCATTAAACATCACTCACACAGCTACACTGCTAGAAACGGATCAGAGATTCACCTCAAACATCAATAGAATCATCTAGATCATATGTATACAACAATATCTCTCACACACACACACACACACACACGTGTCTCACACAGCTCCTCCAGGAGTGTTTCATGAGTTTTCCCGCAGGATTCCCACCTCTCTGATGTTTCTGCATTAGACCCCCTGTCATGAGCAGTGTTTTAATGGATGCTCTCTGTTAAACACACTTCTCCATCAGCATCCAGCAGACGTTACTTCATCTGCTGCCCCAGGTTCACAGATCTGAGCTGCTCATGACTCACAGACAGCACAGAAATCACCAGGAGAGAGAGAGAGAGATGTACAGAGCACTTAGGCCTTCTTCACTTTTGTTCAATGTTGTTATGTTGCAGCCTGATACTACAATTGTTTAAATTTAGGTAAGAGTGAGATCATGTTCACACACAGCACTCTGCATTTACTCCTGATTTGTCTCCATGGCAACACCAGAGCTGTCACTCAACACATGGAAACAAATTAACTGGCGTGAAAAAGTAACTCCGATATTTCCTTCTACATTAAAAAGTAAAGCCTTACTTTACTAGCCACTTCAAAAAAGCAATCGGATTATAGAATTCATTTTATTTGTAATGCATTACCCCCAACACTGTTCTGGACTGAATGTCAACATGCATTTACTCATCTCACTTACACAAAAACAGATTCAGTGTTCCTCAAAATCAGTCAAAACTCAGAATATGAGGCAAACCTGCAATAATTAAATATGTTAAATAACACAAATATCCCATATATATTTTTTTATCAGAGGCTTATTCATTTCACTTTTGGTGTGAAAGGGCTTTTACATTTGCCAAAATATAATCTTTTTCATATAAAAAGAGTAACGTAATTAATTATTTTCCAAAAAAAAGTAACTTAAGTAAAGCAATTACAGTATTTAATTTTTTTCTATTGTAATGCATTCATTTTAAAAGTAATTTACCCAAACACTGATTCCATGTCAGTCGTTCCATCCATCTCACAAACCTACAGATCCACACAATAATAATAATAATACAGACTGCAGAACACCGCTGCATCTTCGAGTCCACTATTCTAGAACAACACACTGATTCTGAACACAATCTCAAAACTCTTTCATCGTCTCGCCTTCGTGTTGTTTCAAACCCGTGTAACTTTCCTTGTTCTTCATAACACAAAAGCAACTAAAAATCTAAATACCATCTACTGTGTGTACAAGTTATGATGAGGAGAGTAAATGCTGACAGAATGATATTTTGGAATGGACTGTCCCTTTAACCGCTGATGAAGCAGTAATGCCACACATTTGTTTCGTTCAACTCTTCTGGGCTGGATGGAGAGTTTCCTGAGCCAATCAAAAGAGAAAATGAGAGTGTGTGTGTGAGCGGGTGGGTGTGTGTGTGTGAGCGGGGGTGTGTGTGTGTGTGAGCGGGGGTGTGTGTGTGTGTGAGCGGGGGTGTGTGTGTGTGTGTGTGTGTGTGTGAGCGGGTGGGTGGGTCTGCTTCACGCTCTCCAGCAGGACCGAAGCCGAACATGAAGACACAAACTCAAGCAGAGAGAGTGACTCACGAGTCAGAAGGCAGCAATTCACAAACTTTTTCTCATTTGAGCTAAAACATTTACTCGAAGGCCTCAAAGAAACTTTTACTCAAACTGAAAGACACATTCACGTTTACGGTTCTCTGATGTCACTTAGAGGATTGTAGTAAAACAATCGCAAACCTTTTCGAGCTGCAAGTTAAAGCAGAAGACTAAACAAAGAAAAACTATAACTGCACACACTCCCTGAAACACGGTTTATTCCTTACCAAGGCGTTCATCAAGGAATGACATGCTTTAGGCAACTTTCTCTGTAAGAGACCATTTTCTCTGTATGTGTTTTAGTTTGATGCCTTTTATTTTTTAACTATTTTAATTTTCTGAAAATATTTAATTATTATTATTAATTATTAGCTTTTCATCAACTCAAAAACCCTGAGCCACTGATTGATCTATTAATATAAGTTTGCATGTGCTTTAATAATGAACAAATATGAAATACCAAATATTAAATATGACTCACACACACACACACATTTGAGTGTAAATGAAAAGAAAGTGATATGTTGTGGTATGAAACCAGCTCAGAGATATAGAAAACCACAATCCAGAACTACACAGAGATATGGAGTAAATTAGATTATGTTGCAGAACACAGACTCATTACTCTGCAATAAATCCAACACACACAAACCTCATGAACATTTAGGAATTACTGAACACCAAAAAACATTATGATCATCACTAGAGTGTCTGCAGAAATTAAACAGTGATGAAGCACAGCAAACACAAACACACACACACACACACACACGGCACGTGCACACACTCAGAGAGACTCTCTCTCTCTCTCTCTCTCTCTCTCTCTCTCTCTCTCTCTCTCTCTCACGCACACACACACACACATACATACACACGCACGGCACGTGCACACACACACACACACACAGAGACACACAGAGACACACAGAGACACACACACACTCACACACACACACACACACAGACACACACACTCACACACACACACACACAGAGACACACAGAGACACACAGAGACACACACACACTGACACACAGAGACACACACACACAGAGACACACAGACACACACACACACACACACACTCACACTCACACACACACACTGACTCCTGAAGGTGTGTGTGTGCAGTACACTGTGGTGTGGAGTTCCTGCTCTACACAGGTTCAGTGAAGGAGAGAGGAGCGCTGCAGCTGCTGTCCTCCCTCACACAGGTCACACACACGCTATACTCTACTCAGATTATTCACGTTTCATATACATTTAGCTTAATTTTTAGAATTTTTAAATTGTTTTTGGACAGATAACATTATAATATTAAAAATAATAGTGTGCAGAAATTTTGAACGTAATGTCTGGTATCTTAAAACATAATACATTCCTTACTGTAAAATCATTTAACTGATATGTATGAAACAGAAATGAAATTGCAATAAATTATACAAAGTATTTAACTGTATGAAACTATGTGTGAGTGCTGTAGTGAGTGTGTAATGTGACTGTTCCAGGATCAGCAGAGGAAGGGTGTGATGGTGGCCACTGACTCCAGCTTCTCGAGGGCCGTGGTGTTTCACGCGGTGGAGCTGAGGATCCCGGTGTTCATCATCACGCCGGTGTGCAGCTCTCCTCCTCGTCTGCGCACGTACAGAGACTACGGTGCGGTGGTTATTTCCTACGGCAGCACGGCACGAGACTCCATCAACCACGCCAGACACCTGGCCCGAGAGAACGGATACCTGTGTCTGGAGGAGTGAGCGCAGGCGTATTACTCATGCATCTATCCAACTTCACATTACTCGTAAAGCGCTTTTCACAACACACATACACTGGATTGTCAAAAGTCTTCTTTCTAAAATCATGATTATAATATGATGATTTACTGCTCAAGAAACATCTCTGATTATTATCAATGTTGAACACAGTTCTGCTGACCGATATTTTTGTGGAAACTGATACATTTTAGTCTGATCCATCTCTCTCATCCGCAGGGACGACAGCGCTGTGTATCTGGCAGGTCTGGGATCAGTGGGTCTGGAGATCTACGAGCAGGTGCTGCAGCTGGACGCGGTCATCGTTCCTGCGAGCGGTCACTGTGGGCTCCTGGTGGGGACCGCAGCTGCCATCAAACACCTGGACCCTCGCATCTCTGTCATAGTGAGTCTGGTCTGATGGAAACGGCTCCGGGTTCAAGTGGCTTCACGCTGCTAAAGACCTCTCCTGCAACCCCAACGAGAAACTCTACAGAGGTAACCCCCTCAAACTAACCGCTGTGTCCTGAGAGCGCTCTGATGTGTCTGCTCTGATCGCTCACACAGATCTGCTGGATCACGCTCTGGACACACACTGCCTCCAGCTGGCCAAGAAAACCGTGGACAAACTCATCTCTGTCAGGTTTCTTAAAGACCAACGGCTCCATTCAGTCTAGGATCTACATGAAAACTGCTCTGCGGTAACATTTAACATTCATGTGTTTTTGTCAGACATGTTAGTCCGAAGTACTGTACTGAATCCACTGACTAAGAAAATCAATACCTAGAATCTTTACATAATAAAAAAAGAATTGTGTTCATCTTCTGGGCTCATCTGCTGGCTTATATATAGCACTCATAATCAATAATACATCAGGCACGTTAGGTGTTTTAGAATGTCCCAGATGTGAGCCGAGTCTCACTGTGTGTGTGTGATTTATTATTATAATATTGAGATGTTTTCTGTCTCTGAAGGGAGGCGATGCTCTGGTGGCCATGCTGCGCTTCCAGGAGTTTTTTTTGCTCGTCCTGTAAGCTGAGTTTCCTTCAGAAAACAAACTCTGGTCTCTGAATGCACGAGCTGCACTCGAAGCTGTTGTCACATGCAGATCAACATTATAAATGCATTCAGATTAAATATGCTGCTTGGCAACTCTGAACACTATGCTAATGAACCATATTAATAGAATAAACTGTTTGTTTGAATTGCTCAAACATTTACATTTATAATTAGGTCTCATTTGTTAACATGATTTGATGCATTAGCTTCCTAACAGAGCAATGTAATGTGAATGTGAGGTGTGTGTTGTGTGCTGCAGGGTGGCTGTGGTGGTCAGCAGTGCGAACATGGAGCTGGAGCTGCTTCTGCAGTGTGTGGACCACAGGGTCAGTCGCTTCAGCGTGCATCTGGACGACTGGCCCGGAGACATGGCCAAACTCCTGGACCTGCTGACCCGAGAGGACGTCAGGTCAGAGAACGAGGAGGACCTCCTACAGTCATGCATCGTGCAGACGCTTTTATCCCAAAGACTTGTGTTGTATTGGAGTCGAGCTGTGCATGTTATCAGAGCATTCTCTGGGAATCGAACCGTGACTTCTACGGTTTGAGCTCCTGCATGTAAACCCTGAATGAGTGTTAGTCGATTTGAATAAAACATCTGCCCAATGCATCGGTGTAAACATAAGCTACAGGTCACATCAGCATCAGCACTGCCATCCCCTCTCCAGATCCCCTAACTAACCAATTAACTAACTAACCAACCAGCTAACTAACTAACTAACCGTCTCTCTCTCAGGGTGCTGGATGTTTGTCACAGACGGTACAGTGATAAAGCAGAGCTGTTCAGAACACAGGTCAGAGGACAGTTCCACACACACACACACACACACACACACACACACACGTTCATGTTCATTCAGTATATAACTGTGATTATAACAGTAATAACAGTGAGCTGAGATGTTAAGTTGTTATTTCACAACACATTCGTTCTGATCTTTAATTCTCATGTGACATGATGCAGCTAGTTTTTTTACTTTTTATTTAAGTATTTTTTTTATTATATTTTATAAGAATCATATTTTGCATTATTGTTATATTTTATATGGTTATTCTTTTTATATATTTTTAGTAAATGTAAAAAAAAAACTTTTTAAATTGTAAATTTTTATCATTTAAATTTCAGATTTTTTTTATTATTATTTGTGTGTGTTAATTTATGTATAAAATATTTAGTAGTTTTGAATTTTGATATTAAAATGTTAAGATAATTCGACTGGAGAACAAGACAAAAATCAGACAGTTGCTTGAATAAAGGCAGATAATACAGAGTGATTACTCTGAGTCACACAGATCTCAGGATTTCTGTTCAAACTAATGTAAAGATCCCAAAGATCTGAACAAATGCACTGTAATTCAAATCACAGTCCTGCATGAATCGATTCATTATTATTGCATGATCCAGAATGTTGTGCTGTATATAACATCATTTATTAAACTGTGATGTGGAATCTAGCTGTGTTTATCTCAGCTGTGGCTTAAGGATATAAAGCTCTTCCTGTATATAATCACACTCTGAGTGCTGTATTTGATAGAGATCATAAGGTTAGATATTATGTGTGTATAAATCTGCACATGACCACATGAACACCAGCAGGAACCGTCTGTATTCAGACTACAGATGCTCATTTGTGCAATTACAAATAGTGCATTAAAATAATTAAAGGCATTTAGCTCATCCGCGTTTGAGCTCCAGATCAAACTATTTCAAATATAGTGAATTAAGATACAAAGATTTGTGTTGATGTTATCTTTGGAAGGGAAATATTGATTTTTTATTTTATTTTGTAAACATGATTTGTTCGTTTATTTCAGTGAATGTCCTAAAGCTGGAGCTGAGCCGGCTGTAGTGCTGACAGTGTCGTGTAAACATGACGCAGAACCTGATTTTACCAAGTGAGACATGTTCCTGGGACAACATCGTTGTTGACCCTGGAACAACATTGTGATTAACCAATCAGATTTGAAGAACCAGTTTTTAGATTTTGTGAAGTTTACGCTTAAAATCAGTGTTTGGTGCTTGTACATAAGTGTCATTCATCTATCATTTCCTCTAATTTTAGGGATTACTCATGGTTAAGGTTAGGTTTAGGTGTAGGGATATGGTTAAGAATATATTTTTGGAGTAAAATGTTGTTCCAGGGTCAACAAAATATGTTGACCTAGATTCACTTGAGTGAGTCACTTACGCTGGAACCGCTCCGAATGATTCAAACTCGTGTCTCCGATCATTAGTGATTCACTAGAGACAATCGACATCGTTTATAATGATTAAAATAAATAACACGAACAGGTTAATGGTTCACTGTTTCGAAAAGCTAGCGCGAATCGCGAATCATTTGATGTAGATCGGGTTCAGGATTTATTCATTGTTTTATTCACATATGAACTTCGAAGCTCTTATGAATCCGGATCGGGTTCATGACTCTTGTGATTCAAATCGGGACTCGGAGCGCGTTTTCAGGATATTTTTCTCAGATTTATTTTATTTCATTTGATTAAACAGTTGAAAATATCAGACTATTAGGGCAGTACAGTTATTAAAAAGAAAAGAAAGTTTAGCTTCAATGTATTTGTCTGGATCAACTTTGAAACAAAAAAAGAGAGGTTTAGAGTTTATGTAGGTGGAAACAGGAAACAAATTAAGTCATATTTTCCTATATTTAAATAAAATGAGGTCGCCTACAGGTTGAATAAGACACCCAGCTCTCTGATGCTGCTGTGAGATTGCTGGTTTTACTCAATCAAGACACAAAAGAGTAATTATTGTCTGACGAATATGCTAAAATAAAAAGTTCTCTCTCTTTATGAATTATGAGTATGTTGTCTAGCTATGAATAAAGCACATGGACGGTGTGTAATCTCTCTCTCTCTGCTGTATGTGTGTTTGAATCCAGTCTGAAGAGATGAATCCGATTCATTCATCCGCAGATTAATCAATGCTGAGCTCCTGTCATAACTGGAAGAAGCTTGATATCTGTGTCACAGTGTTTATGTGATTGTACATCGAATGACAGATGACACTAAACACACGTCAAATCAATCCGTTTATTTTCCATCATTCAAACACTCTTGATCTGTTAATCACACACACACACACACACACACACACACACACACACACACACTGCAGCAGTGAAAAAGAGACTTTAAAATAGAAACTTACATTTTCTTTAAAGCTGTATTGGAATGATTTGTATCATGAAAAGCGCTACACAATTAAACCTGAATTGAATTAAAGCTCATGAAGTCTTACGTTAAGATGCATTTGAGCTGTACACTTTCTAAATCAGTGGTTCTCAGAATTATTTAACTTCATTTTATTAAACTGGATAATTAATTTTTTTATATCCCCCTTTTAAATATAAAACTCATACTTCAGAGCCTTTTGATATAATGCATTGTAAAAGTATTATTGATGCATTAATTATTCATTGTATGATCTCATGAATAACTGTAACCACAATTATAACACTCACTGTTAAACCTTTAAAAAGATTGATGCAAATGACCAATTTCAGGTATCTGCAAATATTATAATGCATTTCAGTTTCGATGCAATGCTTTCCTATGCATATTATGCACCACACAAAACAGGTTTAAGTGTTGCTGAAAACACAATTTCAGTTTCTCTACTTCAAAATTTGAGTGTGTTTCCTTTCTGAGTGAAAACTGTTTAAAGGCATATTTACGGAGTAAATATTAAAGCTTATATGAAGGGCTCTTGTTCTGTTGTACAGTGGGAAGTTCAGTCTGTTTCATCACGGGACTAAAGCTTTAGATGGATATCTGTCCTGTTATTCTTCACCTGTGAATGTCTGCATGTAACCCGTCTCTGAGCACACGTTACACTACAGGAGGCATTAGATACACGGTAACTCTTCAGTCCAGGATAGTGATGCTCTCACACTAGTCTCGTGTATAAGAACTGACTGTGACTGTTCAGATGTAACCTGCAGGTTGATGAATCCTCTGGGATATAAAGGTCAGTGTGCTCTGGGACACGAGCTCTGGTGTGGGTCACTGGCGTTTGGGTCGGCCGTCCGGCTTGTATCTGATCAGAAGACCCAGAGACGCGAAACCAAAGAGAAACGTCTGAGCGAACCACAGCAAGCGTGTGGACGAGCTGTCGATGCCTTTATCACTGCAGACACAAACACACGGATCAGATGAACATCAGCTCATCCTCAGACCGACCCAGATCTTCCACTGATATAATTAACTCCATTAATAATCCATAAGTGCAGTGAGCTGACAGAACGCACACAGAGTTAGATCTGATGGTCTGTACTGCCACCTTGTGGTAGAAAACACGAAACACACGGGGTCTTACCTGCAGACCTTCAGCGCAAACAGAGCCTCGAACAGATGGATGATCCACGCCAGAAACCACCTGAGACACAGAAGAGAGAAACTAACATCAGCGAGGGCTCGGAGCTCTCCGTATGAATAACAGCGCTCGCTCACTTACCCATAATACATCACAGGATAATGATAGTCCACGAAATGCTTGGCCAGAGCGCCCAGAGGACCCAGACTGCTGTACGGGACGTCCTGAGGCCAAAACACCGTCCACTAGAAACCAATGAAACACAGTCACTGCAGCTGATGTGTGTGAGAAGCGGTCACCAAACCAGACACAGACAGCCTCTCTCACTACAGTCCGTCTCAAATAATGCTTCTCATCTTCTCTTCTCACGGTTTGAGCAGAGAGAGGCATGGTTTCACAAGGCATCGGTGGTTTATCTGGAGGTTTATACTGTTATTCTCAGTGTGGTCATCCTGTTTTCAGTGTTGGCTGATCTCAGGTCAGTCAGTTCTGAGACACACACTCATGACTGAATCTGAAGGATCTCCACAGGAACTGCTCACATCTAAACACTAATCAGATTCCAAAAACGTTACACTTTAGTGCCTTTAAAAAAGCTAAGAATACGAATAATTGCTTTTTCGTAGCTTACATGATTACTTGTTAATTCACACAGTGGCAGTAAATTATTCATCATTAGATTTGCTCTAATACTTTTTTTTCTCTCTTAAATTTTTCCTTGCTGAAATTCTACTGCTTTTCTACATTTTTGAAGTCTTCCATCTTTTCATCAGTTCACAGCAGTTCACTCATGAATCCCAGCATTGTGTGATGTTTAATACACTTCTCAGTGCTGACAACCAACAATGGAATATATCTGAGGTCAAAAGTAATTAAAGTACCTAACCTAATAGAAGTTATCCAATTAATTACTATACAAACTATCATTTTGGTCATGTATTTTGACAACAGTAATAGTAATAATTATTATAATGGCTTTTACTATAATTTTTATGGCTAAAATAGTTAATGTTGTATCCATGGTAAATTTGTGGTTTCTACGGTTTTAAAGTTAAATATCATTTTTCTAAATGTATTTTTTTTTCCAGATGATATAATGCACACACACACACATAGACGCAGTCGTCAGCAGCACAGGTGTGTTTGTATCAACAGAAGGATACACGGATACATTATTGATAGACTGTAGCGGACTTCGCTCGCTGTGTGACTGTAACACTGAGGGAAAGTTCACTCTGAAGAGCCGCTTCTGTTTGTTTACTCTTCATCATCGTGACTTCGCATATTTTCAGCAGAGAATACATCATTTCATTCAGAAGTCAAACTGATTTTCTGACAGTCATGTCAAACAATATTTGTTTAAAAGTTTCTGAAATGCTGTTAATGTTCAGTGTTTCACGACTGAATGAATAATTCATCAGTTTCAGCTTACCGTGTAAAAGCTCAAAGAAGCCGTGACGACCGTCATCCAGAACAGACTGGATCTCCTGAAGTACGAGCTACTGTCACTTCTGGCCATGATGACGAATCTAACTTAACTAATGAACTAAACTAGAGATGAGTGCACAGGTCTGCTCTCAGCGGTCAGTCAGACGCCTCAGAGTCAGAACCGGAAACACACCGCCACACAAAATAACAGTCACGCATCTAGAGCTCGCAAAATAAAAGTCCCTCAATAAAGAAAAAAAAAGAAAGAAAAGTAGCTTTGCTAATGAACAAAAAGGAGCAGAGGACTTTTCTGTGTATGAAGGAAAGCTGCAGGGAAACAGTGAATACAAAAAAACAAATGTATACCATAGCACTTGTTTTGTCCTTTTATTTGCTCAAAGTTTAGTGTAAAGAATTGAAAAAAAAATGTAATGTGTCAACAGTGATTGACGGTGATTCGGAATAAACAAGCTCTAAGTGTAACCTTTCATTAGAGACCAAAATCATGACTGTACATTCAATAATTCAAGAATTCCAGCATTTTATGTGTCAATGGTTACAAAGGGCTATTTGGAGTCTCCAAGTGGCATTTTTTGGGAAGCACTTAAATAAACGTGTAAAACACTAATTTTCAAAGGTATCATTAAAAAGGTAGTTATCAATTTGTAAATTTGGCTTGGTAAGGCTTCAAGTGGTGCTCTCATTGTGTTTCCCAGCTAATAGCTCCCAACTACTCATCTGCTTGAAAATCATATTACTCATAAGACATATAGTGATTCTGACTATTTATGAACAAATCTTAAGAGTGTCACCTTCCAAAATAAACAAACGATGCATATAACTAAATCAAATCCATAGGGTATATTTAGCATAGCATGTATGTTCTACACCACTACAGTATTTTAGGATAACCATCTGTAAATAATGTAATAAGACAGCAGTAAATGTGTGAGTTTGAATGACTTGTGTGTTTAGATCACAGTAAAGTCTCAGTGAACTCCATCATGAAACAGACACACACACATGACAAGATCCATTTCTTTTATTACAAAAGCTCTGTACATTTGGGCTGTCAGAAATCACACAATAAACCAGCAGAAGAACCAGTGTTTCTCACACACAATCGCTCTAACCCTAACTCCAAATATATCAAACACGCCGGCTCAGACTTCTGAGCACTTACAGTGAGGAACAACTCTAAATATTCAGCATTACGTATTAAAAACATGGCAACGTGTCAAGTTTAAAATGAGAGAAAAAAAGAAAGGGAAAATAAAATGCATCATTCACTGTCCTGAAACGATGATGTGGTGTTGTGATGAACTGAAGATGTGGGATCTGATACGAGATGATCCTAAACACAGTATGAAGACCGTGGTGTCCATTCACAATATACTCTATATCAGTGGTTCCCAACCTTTTTCAACTCGCGGCCCACACAACCAAACACATATGTTTGCGCGGCCCACTTCAAAAAAATTAACTGACCCCGCTTTTGTTGGGTTTATAACTTAGTACTCAGAAGCTAGATTTTAAACTATATTTATTGAATAAACTAGGGCTGTGCGATATGGACAAAAAAAAAAAAAAAAAACTATCGCGATTTTTTTTTATCAATTTTGCAATTGTGCTTTTACAGTCATAAATGCATTCACGATTAATTTGAAACATATTTCCAAAAGAAAACCAATCA
>NC_068408.1:1019695-1039695 GCF_023724105.1 Carassius gibelio | reverse complement strand
TTTTCTGATCACATACAATGCATGTTTTAATGCACATTGTGAGATCTCCTGTGCATTTTGCATATCTGTGTTGTTTATGCAATAAAGCCAAATTTGCATGAAGATATGTGGCTGGAAGTGTGAGATCACACAAACCCCTGATATACTGTATGTGTGACTCCGAGGAGACGAGGTCTGATGGTGAACACTGAGCAGTGAGCACTAGTGAGGGCTGTGTGGAGACGCACCGGTCAGTGAGACGGTGGCCGGCAGACGAAACATGGCCTGCTGACCCTGTGGTGACCCCTGAGACACACCGCTCTGACCGAGAGGAATCGCAGGAGTCCCGGGAGCAAACGGAGAGCCTGGACACACACAGAAGCAGAGATGATGCAGGTATTACCCCTTTTCATTTGCAGTCAGACCACGATTTATTCAGACACTTCAACATTTCTCACATTATATCACAGTTTATTGGCTATAGTTTAGAAAATAGTAATAAAAAACAGAGTTAAACTGTGTCAGAACAAACTGATCTTGATGATGTCTGATAACTTTGATAATGAATTCTGTTGAATAGCTGTCAGCTGTTACATGATCAGGTCAAAGTTTCTGAATCACTTGTTTCACAGATTTAACTGTTAGTTCACTTTGTGAAGAATTGTAAGGTATAAATGTCACAGTTCACTTTATTCTGCTATCCTCACTTAGTAACACTAGTAACAAATATCTAAATGATATCTGCTGTCTGAATATGTTTTGGTTTGACTGTATGTGCAGTGTTCTAGTTTTAAAGAACTTAACACTTATTCATCAAGGATGTGTTAAATTGACCAAAGGTCACAGTAAAAACAGTTACAATGTTACAAAAGATTTCTATTTCAAATAAATGCTGTTCTTTTGATTGTTCTATTCATCCGTGAATCCTGAAAAATAAAATGCATCACAGTTTTCACAGAAATATCATGCAGCACAACTGTGTTAGAAATGTTTCTTGAGCAGTAAATCATCATATTATTCTGATTTCTGAAGATCATGTGACACTGAAGACTGGAGGAATGATGCTGAAAATACAGCGGAGCATCACAGAAATACATTACACTTTAACACAGATTCACACAGAACACAGATGATTTACATTAGAATAATATTTCACTGTTTTACTGTATTATTAATCAAATAAATACAGCTTCTGTGAGCGGGAGAGACATGCATTGTAAAAGTCCTGGAGTTGTATGTAGTATGATGGTTCTGGTTCTGTGTGTGTGTGTGTGTGTGTGTGTGTGTGTGTGTGTGTGTGTGTGTGACTCTGTGTGTGACTCTGTGTGTGTGTGTGTGTGTGTGTGTGTGTGTGTGTGTGTGCGTGCGCAGCTGTCAGGGTCATGCTGCAGGTTGTGTGGCAGCTGCAGTGCTGAGACTGAGACTGGAACAGCTGCACGACTCTGACGCAGGAAACACAGTCAAACAGCGAGTGGCAGCTCCACCACAGCAGCCAGAAATAACTAAAGTTCCGATCAGACGGATCCGGCTCACAGCTCACCTGCGCTCGCTCTCATCATCATGTGACTCCACGCCTCTCAACATTCAGCAGTCCTTACAGACAAGCTCCAGCGCTTCTGTAGATTCATGCTAACGATCCTCCTCCACAACCACAATCAAAGCCCCTAGAGATGAGGGACGTTATACTGTACGTATCACACACACACACACACTCTCTCTTTCACACTCCCACACACACACACACTCTCTCTTTCACACTCCCACACACACACGCTCTCTCTTTCACACTCCCACACACACACTCTCTCTCTTTCACACTCCCACACACACACACTCTCTCTTTCACACTCCCACACACACACACTCACTCTCTCTCTCACTACTAACCCCCCCCCCACACACACACTCTCGCACACACATGCACTCACTCTTTCTCACATTTCCACACACTCTCTCTTTCACACTCCCACACACACACACTCTCTCTTTCACACTCCCACACACACACTCTCTCTCTTTCACACTCCCACACACTCGCTCTCTTTCACACTCCCACACACACACTCTCTCTCTCACACACTTGCACTCACTCTCTCACACACTCCCACACACTCTCTCTTTCACACTCCCACCTACACACTCTCTTTCACACTCCCACACCCACACTCACTCTCTCTCTCACTACTAACCCCCCCCCACACACACACACTCTCTCTCTCTCACACTCCCCCACACTCTCTCTTTCACACTCCCACACACACACACTCTTTCACACTCCCACACACACACTCTCTCTTTCACACTCCCACACACACACTCACTCTCATTACTAACCCCCCTACACACACACTCTCTCTCACACACATGCACTCACTCTCTCACACTCCCACACACTCTCTCTTTCACACTCCCACACACACTCGCTCTCTTTCACACTCCCAAACACACACTCACTCTGTCTCACTACTAACCCCCCACACACTTTCTCTCTCACACACACATGCACTCACTCTCTCTCACACTCCCACACACTCTCTCTTTCACACTCCCACCTACACACTCTCTTTCACACTCCCACACCCACACTCACTCTCTCTCTCACTACTAACCCCCTCCACACACACACTCTCTCTCTCTCACACTCCCCCACACTCCCCCACTCTCTCTTTCACACTCCCACACACACACACTCTTTCACACTCCCACACACACACTCTCTCTTTCACACTCCCACACACACACTCACTCTCACTACTAACCCCCCCACACTCTCTCTCACACACATGCACTCACTCTCTCACACTCCCACACACTCTCTCTTTCACACTCCCACACACACTCGCTCTCTTTCACACTCCCACACACACACTCACTCTCTCTCTCTACTAACCCCCCACACACTCTCTCTCTCACACACACATGCACTCACTCTCGCTCACACTCCCACACACTCTCTCTTTCACACTCCCACCTACACACTCTCTTTCACACTCCCACACCCACACTCACTCTCTCTCTCACTACTAACCCCCCCCACACACACACACACTCTCTCTCTCTCACACTCCCCCACACTCTCTCTTTCACACTCCCACACACACACTCTCTCTTTCACACTCCCACACACACACTCACTCTCACTCACTACTAACCCCCCCACACACACACTCTCTCTCACACACATGCACTCACTCTCTCACACTCCCACACACTCTCTTTCACACTCCCACACACACTCGCTCTCTTTCACACTCCCAAACACACACTCACTCTCTCTCACTACTAACCCCCCCACACACTCTCTCTCTCACACACACATGCACTCACTCTCTCTCACACTCCCACACACTCTCTCTTTCACACTCCCACACACACACTCACTCTCTCTCACTACTAACCCCCCCACACACTCTCTCTCTCACACACACATGCACTCACTCTCTCTCACACTCCCACACACTCTATCTTTCACACTCCCACCTACACACTCTCTTTCACACTCCCACACCCACACTCACTCTCTCTCTCACTACTAACCCCCCCCACACACACACTCTCTCTCTCTCACACTCCCCCACACTCTCTCTTTCACACTCCCACACACACACTCTCTTTCACACTCCCACACACACACTCACTCTCTCACTACTAACCCCCCCACACACACACTCTCTCACACATGCACTCACTCTCTCACACTCCCACACACTCTCTCTTTCACACTCCCACACACACTCACTCTCTTTCACACTCCCAAACACACACTCACTCTCTCTCACTACTAACCCCCCCACACACTCTGTCTCTCACACACACATGCACTCACTCTCTCTCACACTCCCACACACTCTCTCTTTCACACTCCCACACCCACACTCACTCTCTCTCTCACTACTAACCCCCCCACACACACACACTCTCTCTCTCACACACATGCACTCACTCTCTCACACTCCCACACACTCTCTTTCACACTCCCACACTCACTCTCTCTCTTTCACACTCCCACACCCACACTCACTCTCTCTCTCACTACTAACCCCCCACACACACTCTCTCTTTCTCACACACACATGCACTCACTCTCTCACACTCCCACACACTCTTGCTCTCTTTCACACTCCCACACACACACTCACTCTCTCACTACTAACCCCCCCACACACACACACTCTCTCTCTCACACACACACACACACACATGCACTCACTCTCTCTCACACTCCGACACACTCTCTCTTTCACACTCCCACCTACACACTCTCTTTCACACTCCCACACTCACTCTCTCTCTCACTACTAACCCCCCCCCACACACACTCTCTCTCACACACATGCACTCACTCTCTCACACTCCCACACACTCTCTCTTTCACACTCCCACACTCACTCTCTCTTTCACACTCCCACACCCACACTCACTCTCTCTCTCACTACTAACCACCCCCACACACACTCTTTCTCTCACACACATGCACTCACTCTCTCACACTCCCACACACTCTCTCTTTCACACTCCCACACACACTCTCTCTCTCACACACACTTATTTTGTGTAGTTCGCTTCCTGCTATTTGTGCCATGAAGCTCTGCACTTCCAGTGCTGATCAGCTGCCCGTGTATTAGAAAGATTAGACCAGATTTAGAAATACTTCCACACAAATGACATAGTGAATGATTACAATGTAGTTTGTGCAAGCAGGCACACTTCCAGAATAATCGGCCGAAAAAAGAACAAAGACCTGCTGATTGCCGATCGCGTATTTTAAGCAAAAACTGGCCAGTTCCGAATTTATGGCCAGTCAACTGGTGCATCCCTAATATTACTTAGTATTGAGAAAGGGTGTGTGTGTGTGTTTGTGATTTAATTGAGATTATTCCACTCCGCTTTTACAAGTCAGCGGTAAAAAAGATTTTATATTGAATAATTGAAACTTCTTTTTTTTTTTTTATAAACACTCCCTGTTACAAAAACTTAATATGAACAAATGTTTACTTGTGAATGCACCACAAATCATAAAAATGTATAGACTGTCTTAGATTGTGTGTATGTGTAGTCAATTATTTATAATGTACTACAGTTAGATTACCGCTTTCAGTAAGTTACGTACAGGTTTAAAAATAGTTTCTTCCGTCTAGTGTTGTATGTTTTTTATTAATGTTTAATGAGACATGCCCACACATTCAGCAGAATGAAAAAGCTCCACTTGACTTGACTTATAAAATAGGAAACTCATCACAGGAATCCCAGGAGGGCAATCTGACATTGCTGTAAACAGCAGATGACCCCTGACCCCTGACCCCACACACACCTGACATGAAGGTGAATCCTGCAGGCAGCTGCATGACTCCGGTGCTCTTCGCTGTGTTCCCGGCGGCTGGCAGGTAGCTGGTGATGGGGAAGGATGGGCTGCTGGTGGAGCTGGGGATGCTGGTGCTGCCCGCTGGCTTCAGAGCGTCCTGTGAAGAAGACCATCATCATCATCACCATCATCACCACCATCATCATCACCACCATCATCACCACCATCATCATCATCATCATCATCACCATCATCACCACCATCATCATCAGTATCACCACCATCACCATCATCACCCTCACCACCATCATCATCATCACCATCATCATCACCCTCATCATCATTCCCCTCATCATCATCACCATCATCATCATCATCACCATCACCACCATCATCACCCTCACCACCATCATCATCATCACCATTATCATCCCCCTCATCATCACCACCATCATCATCACCACCATCATCATCATCATCACAATCACCACCATCATCACCACCACCATCATCATCATCATCACCATCATCACAATCACCACCATCATCAGCATCACCACCATCACCATCACCATCATAATCACTATCACCACCATCATCACCACCATCATCATCATCATCACCATCATCATCACCACCATCATCATCACCATCACCCTCATCACCATCATCATCATCATCACCATCACCACCATCATCACCCTCACCACCATCATCATCATCACCATTATCATCCCCCTCATCATCACCACCATCATCATCACCACCATCATCATCATAATCACTATCACCACCATCATCACCACCATCATCATCATCATCACCATCATCATCACCACCATCATCATCACCATCACCCTCATCACCATCATCATCATCATCATCACCATCATCACCCTCATCATCATCACCACCATCATCATCACCATCACCCTCATCATCATCATCATCATCATCATCATCACCATCACCATCACCATCACCAACATCACCATCATCTACTGCAGCAGAGCTAACAAACACAAACCCGCGCATTACCACAGAGACCTGACTCCAATCTGCTGGACGCAACTATACATGGGAGATATTAACAACATTTTTTTCTGCCACTATGTAAAACCATACACACCTAATTTTTATTTTTCATGCATTTAATAAATTAATAAGGATCCATGTGATAATGTTCAGTCAAATGTTGAAATAAACCCAAAAGCAGTGTTATTTTATAATTATTTAATAATAATAATAATAATAATAATTCCTTACATTTACATAGCGCTTTTTAGGCACTCAAAACGCTTTACATAGTCAGGGGGTATGTCCTTTGTACATTCTAATATAGAATTAATGCACTGAATTGAATTTTCAATTTAACTCAATTTTAATTGTAGTAATTTGTTATGTGATTCTGTCATTTTTACTAGTAAGTTTATTCATATTTAATTTATTTATAATTAGCATTCACTTATTTTTAGTTATTGTGATTTTAGGAACTTATTTTATTTGAGGTTGAAATATTTATTTTAGATTTACAGTTTTTTAAGTTTAAATTTAACGTTTTATTCTCAAATTTATATTTTATTAATTTCAATTAATGAAAAAGATTTGTAATGGTTTTAGTTCATATAACAATAACAAAACTGGATGACAAAATAAACCCTTTCAGGATGAGCCAAACAGTGCTAATTTATAGTATTATAGTTTTTATTAATATTTAAGACTTTTTTAAAAATATATATATTTTTAAGTCTTATACATTGACTTTTTTTGTAGTGCTTTAATTATTTTTTTATTTTATAATTGCTTTATTTCGTTTTAAAATATTTATAATTTGAAAGTTTTACAGTAGAAGAAAATTGTTAAAAAAATTATTTAAATTTTATAGTAGTTTTCGTTCATATAAAAATAACAGCCTGCTGGAGTGTATTTTCTCATAATGAGAAGCTGACTGAACATTATTCTTCACATTTATAGACTGCAGTTCTACATCTTCAGAACTAGATTTACAGTAAATCCTGCAGTTCAAATAAAGTTCAGTGCGCTCATCTTTTATTGTGACTGTTACCATGACAACTGCTCTCAAAGGCAACAGAGCCTCCACAAGTACTGTACACACACACACACACACACACACTCATATTACAGATATAATCTGCTTTTCTCGGGTAGTGCTGTATTTCTGTTTTCATCTCACTACAGTGTCAGTGAACTAGATATTACACTACGTTCACTATGTGTGTGTGTGTGTGTGTGTAGGTTATTAGGGCTCTCGAGTAGGAAATGCGACACACACACACACACCTCTTCTGCAGTATGTCGAGTGGATCTTTCACTCTGAAACTTCACCCAAGTGTGTGGTCCTGAGGAGCGAGCTGATGGATGAAATCATTTTCTAATGTAAAACATCTGTTTTCTGTGTGAATCTGTGTTAAAGTGTAATATATTTCTGTGATGCTCCGCTGTATTTTCAGCATCATTCCTCCAGTCTTCAGTGTCACATGATCTTCAGAAATCAGAATAATATGATGATTTACTGCTCAAGAAACATTTCTAACACAGTTGTGCTGCTCAATATTTCTGTGGAAACTGCGATGCATTTTATTTTTCAGCATTCACAGATGAATAGAAAAGAACAGAATAGAATCTATTTGAAACAGCATTTATTTTGAATAGAAATCTTTTGTAACATTATAAATGTTTTTTTTTCCTGTTGCTTTTGATCAATTCAATGCACTTGTTACTTTCTTTAAAAAACAATTTAACAATTGAACTGGTTCAGAGGCAAAACCAGAGTAAGAAAAATGCTCCCAAACCACAGTCCCAGACGGATGAACAGGTGAAGTGTTGTGTGAATGACTCCAGAGGTTTATGTGTGACTGATTGAGCAGGTCAGAGGTACAGCGGACAGCGATCAATGTCTACTGTATTAAAGCAATGCTGAAGTACATCCAATTCATTGTAATTATTTTATTTTCTCGGACCTTCATCAGTCATTACTGACACTCACAGCACCGTCAAGCTCTTCTGTGTTATTCATCTGCACATATATCTGTACAGTACAGCATTATTCATGTATTCAGTGCTTCTGTTCCTCACAGCAGTATAATGAGCCGTGGGCTTTTATTTCTGAAAATGCACTGGTTATTGTCTTCTTCAGTTATGTGCAGATAATTAAAAACGGTGTCCTCGTTACAGCCATTATTCTCAGTCTATGCAACCTTGAGCTTCTCAAACAATTACACAAGCACAGCATGAACATGAAATCATTCATTCTGAGTTTCAGAGTCTAGTAACACAAATAGGGCTGCTCCATTAATCACATGTGATTGTCATATGTGTCTCGTCAGTAAAGCTGGTTCTGTGATTAGCGGTAAATATCCATCACCTGCTTTCAAATGGAGCCGCACTTACTACGCAGAGTCGTAGTTCACTGACAAGCTACGCAAATATTACGATCATAATCGCAGATGAATCGCATGCGGTAATGAACACAATATTGCGTCTCTTGAAGCGTCTTGGAGACACAGTTCTTCTGGATTGAGTCTGTCTCAGTGTGTGTGTGTGTGTGTGTGTGTGTGTGTGTGTGTGTGTGTGTGTGTGTGCACCGTGCTCTCGCACTAATCTCTGTCTCTCTCTCAGCCGTGTGGAATTCACAGCTCCTAAAAAAGGCAAGGCAGCCCAAGTTAGAGAGGCACAGCCAATCACAGCAGCTCAGTCCTCCCGCCGCTGACACATCGCTTAACACACGCCCCCAGCACACGCCGCTCAACACGTTTCAGGAGCAGAAGAGTGTGCAGATAAACTCAGAAACACAACACATTCACACTGACGTCACATGCTTTCTCTGAAGAGCCTCACACTGCACATGTTAGAATCTCACGCATTCCCTGGGAATCGAACCTATGTCCTTGGTGCAAGCGGCTTGAATAAAACCACAGCATGTGAGAGAACGGACAACACCTGTCCAGGTAACAGTGCGGCTCTGATAGGAAATAAACACACTGCTCACTGTTAAATCTTACTGTATCGACGGGAGTTCATTTCTAATCTGAAGTGATTCACCAGTCAACAAACAAACTGCGATTTCAATATGGTTATTTTAATAATAATTATTATTAATATTTATTCAAATTTAAATACAATCTTGTATTTTTATTTGTATCTAATAATACTAATAAAATATTCTGCTGTAGTAATAAAAAGGACATATAGAATGGAGATCATTTGCACTAATAAAACAATCGTATTATGTTCATTTCTATTCCCCACATTAAACTTTAGCCTTAAACACTGTAATAACCATGAGGGGGTCCCTGGAAGGTCCTGTCCCCTGTAAGGGGTCCCTAAAAGCCTGAAGACCCCTGTCATGAAGCACTACCAGCTCTGTTCAGCTCATTCTCCACTTTTATAAGGATCTTATTATCACACTAAATAAAACCTGGAGAAAGCGCAGATTGGGAAGATGTTTTGTGGCTGTCACAGTGATGAATGAGTCGAGAGATCACGTTTAGAGATGTTCTTCAGCGTAGGCAGACTCATTCGACTTTATTCTGTGTGTAATCACACACACACACACAGGCTGGTTGATTATGTGTGTGTCTGTGTGAGATGTGGCTGTGTTTCAGGAGACGGATGGAGGTCTGGTATGGTAACGCTGGAATGCACTGCCAACGCCAAGCTAAAGCGACTCTTTCTGACAAACATCAGCGAGAGAGAAACAGCTGTGGGGTCAGGCCGTGTTTAAGAGTGATGAAGGACTCTAATGAGCAAACACACCACGAGCGATGCCACCGCAGGACACTTACAGTGTGCAGAGAGAAATGATGCTCTGATAGAGTTAAAACAAGTTAACAAGTTAAAAATGTTTAATCTGTAGCTCATTCCTCTGTAAAATAATGAGTGTTTCCAGACAGGTTTCCCTCATCTCCTATTGCTCAGTAAACAAAGTCCTGCCCCAAAACCCAGACATTACCCTCTTCTGGAGATAAAAATCCTGTTTATTAACATGCATCTCACTTCATAGATCTAATAATCCTGAAAACAGAAAGTGTGTTTAACTCGAGAGTCTCATCGATTCATTTAACTTTTAACAAAATAACAATCACTGAAAACGAACTTAGGTTAAATTAAAGTAAGCACATTTGGATTCAATTTGGACTAGATAAGGCTTTTTAGAAGTCACTTTTGCAATTAATGTCTTACTGTACACCTCTGAATTAAAATTACACATTTGAGGCTAATCAGATTATAATAGTTGTGTATAATAATTAATAAGACCACCACAGCAGTATAACATTAGCTTCATTGCAAATTCATTTCCAAACAAATATTTCTGCCTTTTTCCGTACCATATCTAAACATAGGCTACTTAAAATCACAGATGATATAAAGTCTTGCTTTCTGAAAAAAAAAGTGAGTTTATGCTTAAAACAATATAATAATTTGCTAAATATTTGCAAATTGACTCATAAAAAAGCAAGCTTTTCCTTTTAATAAACTTGTTTTTCTGACTGCACTGATTTTTCTTGCTTTGAGCATTTAGAAATGTTTTACTTTCTTCAGAAAACAAGACTTAATACCAAGTAAATACGGCTCCAGTTCTTTCAAGGATTCACAGTTTAAAAACAGTTTTTTTTTTAGATATTCATTCTAGAAAGCAAGTAAAATGCTAAGTGAGAAACTGATGTTTTGTAGTGAGTGTCCTGGGATCAGGCCGGGTGAGCAGACGGCTGATGGGGAATGTGAGGATCTGGGGCCCGCAGAGCGCAGGGAAACACTCCTTATAAGGTCATGGAGGAAGAATCCTGCTCTTATCAATGAGAGGAACGTGTGTGTGCTCCACTGAGCCTGAAGATCATCCACACACGACTGCTGCAGCTGATGTGTGCCGTTTCGGTTAAATAATGAGTGTTTCCAAACAGGTTTCCTCAACACTTCCACTGATCAAGAAACCGTCCTGCCTCAATCTCTTTAAAATCCTGTTTTTAATATGTATATTTGCCTTATTTTCTAGTTAAAATATCAGTATCCCTGCAGCACAGAAGCAGTCATCAGAATCACAGACGTATATTTGTAGAAATACATTGTATGGGTCACAATTTAGTACGTTTTCTACCGTAAATATATTTTTGATTAGTAATATGCATTGCTAAGAACTTCATCTGAACAACTTTAAAGATGATTTTCTCAATATTTCGATATTTGCTCCCTCAGATTCCAGAGTTGTATCTCAGACAGATATTGTCCTCCGAACAAACCACACATCACTGGAGAGATGATTTATTTTTATATGCTGTGCAATGTTAAGCAGTTTGTTTAATATGGTTAAATGATTTGCATATTTTATTTTACTAAAAATAGGTTAAATTAGACTAAATAAAGCAGTGAATGTCTTACTGTACACTCTTAATTGAAAATGGTTACAAACATTATCACCAATCATATTATAATAATTATATGTAATGACAGTCCTATATATATATATATATATATATATATATATATATATATATATATATATATATATATATATATCAGTGTTATTTTAGCATAGATGAAACATGACAGTGGTTTTTATTAATAGTTTTTTATCTTCCCTTATTCTTTTTTCATGTTTTTATATTTTCTGATTTAATTTTCCTTTTTGGTACTTTTATAATATTTTTGCATTTGTCATTAGTTTATATGTCTATATACTGTAGTTTTGTCTATATGTCTACTATGTCTATATAGTTTTTTTATATTTTTATTACTTGGGAACTAGCTGAAGTAAAATAAGTTTAACATTTTGTAATATTTGCTTTCATCTCAGTTAACATTTGTTACAAGTACCAAAAAATGTTTTGGACTGTTCAAGTTTTCTTTTCAGTGAACTATAATAACCCTTCATACTGAATAAACCCTCATAACTGCTCATAATTACAAACACTACGAACACTTCAAAGCAGCATGAGATCGATCAATCTGGAGTGAATCTGAACAAACACAGAGATCAATACTTCATCCAGACCCAAAGCAACAGTTCTGTTTCTGTGCTGGACTGGAGACACGCTCTGGAGCTCTGAAGCACAAACACATTCACACCTGCTTCATTTCTGAGCGGATCACATCTCCTGAAGGTCCTAACCAGTGCAGAACCATCTATACTCACTATCTGCACGAGAACGAGTCGGAGTGAAGATGTGAATCACTCTGGTAAACACGGTAAAGACGCAGACGCACGTCAGATCAGAAGAACACACATCAAATACTTCAGTGCTTTAATATGACAACAATATCTCTTCAGTGTGTAGATCTTGGACTAACTCGAGAGCCTTTGTGATCTACAGACTCATCAAACTCACCTTGGCTTCTCCCAGACTCTCGGACTCAGACACCTGGTAGGTGAGGTCCGTCTCCTCGAAGCCCGTGGCGCTCATGCGCTGGTCCGTGGACGGGTCGGAGCGCGGAGGAGAGTCGGGAGAGTTCAGGCAGGTTTGGATCAGAGCTTTGCCCGTCTCGCTGGTGATCATGGGCTGCAGCTTCCGAGTGGCGAAGGTGTAGACGTGCCCCGTCTCGCTGGCCACCAGCAGCAGAACCTGAGTCCCTGTGAGCGTGGAGAGCTCGTACGCCTTCACACACACACACACACACACAGCCAGACTTCACCATCACACATCAGGAGGAGTGTGTGTCTTCATCAGGTTTGTAGAAATGTAGCACTGCATCAGTGTCTCATCAATGGATGCTCTGCAGTGAATGGGTGCCGTCAGAATGAGAGTCTGATAAAAACATCCCAATAATCCACAGCACTCCAGTCCATCAGTGAACATCTGGAGAAGACAAAAGATGAAACAAATCCAGCATTAAGATGATTTTAACTCAAACACATAGAGTCTATAATCCAGAATAACACTTCCTCCAGTGAAAAAGTGTTCTGGTCTGAATCAGGAGAGAAATCTGCACAGATCAAGCAGCGTTTAAACCGATCTAAACTAATCTGTGAGAGACAACAGCAGATGCACTTTTTCACTGGAGGAAGTGTTATTCTGGATTATAGACTCTATGTGTTTGAGTTAAAATCATCTTAATGCTGGATGTGTTTCAGGTTTTGTCTTCTCCAGATTGTTTCAAAGCAGCTTCACACAAATAAAGAGGAAAATAACTGTTAAAGTTGCAAAGTCCCAGAAACGATCTCTGCATTGAGCCTGAGATGAACTGAACTGAACATATTTGATCCGTTAGCTGGTTTGGTTTAGACTATGAGAGTAAAGCGAGAGGAGCTCGGATCTGCTGAAGGACTGTGAAACACTGCTGGATCAGGAATGAAATGATCTCCATCATGATAATTATGGTGAAGGTGTTTGCTCTTGAGGTGTGTGTCTGGTATTTTGAATGCAGTGCTTTGTTTTGCATTTTAAGTGTGCAATTCTGGTGTTTTTGGGGGGCAAAAAAATGAAGGAAAGTTTTGAAAAACTAATTTACTATTTCTTATTTCTATCTCTTTCTAACTACTGTTAGAAACACAAAATCAGTTGTGTTACAAATTTGAGGTTGATATCAAAAAAAAAAAAAGAAGAGCTTTCAAGTAACATTTTATTTGGGCGCAGTACCGAATGTGTCCACTAGATGACATTTGTTTCCTGTTAATTTAAGATATAAAGTCATGTTTTCTAAACATTTAAAAAGTTTATACTTTATAACAAAAATAACTCAGAAAAATAATCTTGATCCCAAAAGATTTAAAGGAACCGTGAATGCTTTAAGAATAAACACACACAGATTAACTTTTTGTGCTGGAAAACAAGACGAAAATGATCAGTTCACTAATAACAATTATGTAATTTGTAGAAGTAAATACTACAGAAAAAGTGATTTCTACATTAAAGAATTAGTTAACAGTACACATAGCAAGGTTTATATATATATATATATATATAATAAATAAGAAAAAGAGATATAATAGAAAAAGACCAGAGTCCTTTATGCTGTTGTTAACTCTATAATAAATGATAAGAAAAGAGACAGACTACAAACCAGATTAGAAAAGCTAGTGTTAGTTTTTTTAAAGAAAACAAGCAGTTAGTAAATGAGTGCAAGTCTAAAAGGGTTTTATTTTATTTGATTAAGAAGAGAATAAGAACCGAGTTCTAGCGTTAGAGGGTTAAAGAAAGAGTTTGTACTGTAAGAGAACCACACACTTTTCACTGCTATATTGTTGGAGTAAGGTTTATAAACCGTGACTGTGTGAAACTGACTTGAGTATTGCAGGGTTAACATTATAATAATAATTACCATAAGTAAGCAGAAATTACTCATCAAACTCCAACCGGTCATGTTAAACTGATTTATCTCCTTTGCTTATTTTACACAACTTAGTTAAGTAGATTTGACTTAATTCCACACTTAAATTTGACTTGATTTTCAGTGTAAGAAACCCATTTGTGCAGAGCACAGGATCCATCACATCACTGAACTGTGCTCATGCGTCCTGTAGCGAGTGTGAGATCTGCTCCAGACTGCGTTTGCTCAGCTGTGGAGGACGACAGCTGAAGAACTACTGCAGGTCGTGAGGAAACACATCTGTCTGAGGTTTACGACTCACGCTTCACACACTCACTGTTCCCAAAACCAGCCTTTAACCAGGACTCCACTGATCCACTTCATCTTACAGAAACCAGTCACCAGACACCAGTCAAAGATCGGTCTTCTCCAGATGTTCACTGATGGACTGGAGTGCTGTGGATTATTGAGATGTTTTTATCAGACTCTCATTCTGACGGCACCCATTCACTGCAGAGCATCCACTGATGAGACACTGATGCAGTGCTACATTTCTACAAACCTGATGAAGAAACAAACTCATCCTGATCTCAGATGGACAGAGAAAGAGAAAAACATTTACATCTGATGATTTTCTTCTTGTGGAACTCAGAAAGGAGATATCCAAATTGCAAGTTTGGAACGGCATATAAGCGGAGTAAATAATCAGAGAATGTGTGTTGAACTCTCGCTAAAATGTGTGTTTCCGAGCATCTTCTCAGCTGTGACTGCACACACAGCACTTCTCTTCAGTTCTCTGAGAGTCTGTGCCGCTCCAGAGCTGCGTGTCTGTAATAGAGAGCGTCAGTTGCTCGTTCTATTTAAAGCTCACAGTCCGTCGCATCTGTTGTGAGTGACTTCAGATCACCTACCGAAGCACGGGACACGAGACACCACACAGAGAGAGACTTCACGAGCCCGAGAACAAGACCCACACAGACCCACAGCTCCAGATCCTCCGGAGACAGAGACACAGACCAGCGCGGAGCAGCTCAGAGTCAGGAGAACGAGACACGTTCAGGAGCCAAACAAGGGCCTGGGGCCAACCTGGGCCCATGATGACCTTTGATTTGGCCCACCATCCCATAACAATAATCAAGTAAAAAAAAAAATCCCATTTAAGCAAAAGCTTTGTTCATTTCTTTAATTTTTGCGTTATTTTTACATTGAAATAAAAAATAAAATAAAAAACAAGTCAAGTTTAATTTATCATATACTATTTAATTTATAATTATCTCTTTAAATTGTATACATTTTAATATAACAACTGAATATAATGCAACATTTAATTTAGTACACCGCCTTCGATCAAGTGATTTCTGGCTCTGCACTCAGTCTCTGTGACCTTCCTATCTGCTGCAGAGAAGCTTATGTGTTTTACTTCTTGATGCACTTTGTATTTAATCTTTCTGTAACTACTTATCCTGTTCAGTTACGCAGTTCTCTAGCAGGACTCGAACCTACAAACTTTCAGTAACCAGCCATGACCTTTAACACCACTTTTGTGTGATCTGCCTGTTCTTCATGAGAGTTTCTCACCTTCTTCATGATGCCGGTCTTCCTTTTGCTGAAGGTCGTGTACCGTCGCAGTTTGTTGTCTATAAACTCCATCTTTATCTTCACTCTGCCGCGGGTCTTTTTGCCCGGTTTCGCTCCAGACGCTCCAGACGCGAGCGCCGCGGAGGGCAAGCCGGCCTCGGGTCCCACCATCGCGGCTTCCATCTCCGCTCTCTCCCGCTTAACGCCGCTTCCCCTCCGGTTGTCCCCGACTGACCCCATGAGCTCGTCCTCATCGCCGGAGTCAGAGTCGGCGTCGGAGCCGCTGCACACGTGCGGGGGTCCCTCTTTATCCGGCTCGAACCTCCCTGGGATCCCAAGTCCCATCGGCCCCAGCCCCCGAGCGAACCCCGCGCGCACCCCGGCGCCCATCACCACCGCGCCGTGGCCTGCGCTCTTCCCCGCCGCTGATCCGCTTCCACTCAGAGCCGCGGAGCTCTGGCTGGATAACATCCTAGACACCGGAGAGAACGATCAGTGTGACGGCAGCGGAGCGCTGGAGCGACAGTCTGTGAGAGAACGAGTTCCGAAGCGGCGCTCATACACCAGCAGAGTTCGCGAGAAACTTTGAGAAGTGATGCTGAACCTGAGCGTCTCCAGCCGGCTTCACCTCCCCCTGGAGCTCCGCGAGAGAAGCGCTTTCTCTAAAAGGAAAACCGCACGAGCGCTTCCGCGATCCTTCCGCCGCGTCACCTAGTGCGCCGAGAACGTGTCAAATCAGCGCTCTTCTCTGTCAACGCGTTGCGAACGCCTCAACTCCGCGTCCCGCTGCTGACAGCTGTCAATCATCGCGTTGATGTGACGCTTCGCAACGCCAGCGCGGAGGGATCTATACACGGCCGATCTACTTTCCTCCATATAAAGAGATAGGCTGTTTCCTTTTTTGGAGTTCTCGCTCCTTATATGGCGAGTCACAGTCGCGTCCAGCGATTGGCTCGCGCGGGGACGGCCTGCAGCGCGGTTGGATAAAGCGACTTCTCATTTGCATAAATACCAAAACGGTTGCGCTCACTTCACACGTTTTACTAGAGGGAGGAGCTTCGCGTATTAATAGATGCGGGGTATTAATAACAACAATAGTAAGGTTATTAACGTGATTTATGCAAGTGGGCTAAGGACTATGAAATATACATGATTAAAACTGCATTATTAAACTTTCATAATACTATTCGTTAGTATTAATATAAATATGAAGAAACCCCACATACTCACAGAAACAAACAAAACAATCATTCCATTCCACTGCAACAAGCTTTTATGTAACACTGGCACTACAGCACAAGTCTAGTTCCCATAGAAACTGTTATAAAAGCCCCAGACTCAGATGGACAAGAGCTGAACATTTCATTAAAATCCTTGAATCAAACGCTTCTGATCCACGTATTCTTCATCTGCAGGAATGTTCTAGGACAGAATCAAGAGTGTTTTGTGTTCAGTCATGACACACATCAGAACTGTTTTTTCAGAGGCCACAGATCTCTGAACTGAAGTCCTCCTTAAACCCCGGAGAAGCTGTGGAAGATGTTTAGGTTGGACACAAATCAACATGAACCTAACATTTGTATGTAACCAAGTGTCAGAACAACAAATACTTATGAAAATAGGAGGCAAGCATGAAGATAAAAGCATTTGAGAGACATCATAATCTGTATGAAGAGCATCATGAGTGACACAGATGCACTCCAGCTCCTCTCTGATGACAGACACACACACACACACACACACACACACACACACACAGCAGGGAAAAGTGTCCAACAGAAGGAGGTCATCTATGGTGCATCTGATGGGCAGTGTGAAGCTTTTCGGTGTAAAGAACAGAGAAGGGACAAGCATTCACACGCGGACCAACTACACCAAAACATCTCAACATTTGTCAAGTAATGCAAGTCATCTGAACTCTGTCCTCTACTGAAAAGTCTTTGTTGGAATGGTTGGGGTTTTGTCTCACACACACACACACACACACACACACACACACACACACACACACACACACACACACACACACACACACAGCACCATCTGCTGGCCTTTACACACAGAGATCTGAACACACACTCATTCTGACACACTCCTCCTGATCTCAGATGAACTGAGGATGAACACATTTACATTTCTGACTGAACTATTCCCTCAAAGTAATGATGCTTGTATCCTTTGATCAGAGGAAAACACAAAGTGTTAATGCTTTTGTGAGATTTACCATCGTATTCTATGATTATCATTGAATTAACATGAAAATACAATGGCTCGTGAATATTATCATCATTTAATACTAAAGTTTTAAAATTTAGTTTTTTCAAGGGTCAATTGACCAATCCCACAAGGAGAAACCGAAATCTTCTTCAAACTCTTGATGTTACGGAGCACAGACGCAGCGAGGCTGTTAAAAACATGTTTAATGAGAGCAGCATTACATCTGATTACTGTGACCTTTATAAAGAAGAATATAAAATATGAGAACCTGCCTTAAAATAACCATGAACAGACAGTGATGATGACAAGAGATTAAAAACAAATAACAATAATAATAATAAAAATACATATGATAAGGTCATATAAAAGCCATTCTTTTAACCGCATTACAAAAGATACTGTAAAAAAAACCCCGCAAATAAGTCCTTCATGTTGTAGGCACTTTCAGCTGTAAAAGTGGAGGTTGACCTGTTCCTGGTGTCTGTTCACCTGATGATGTTTGTGCTGCAGGAGTCTGAATTACACCAACACTGGCCACATTAAACCCAGAGAGACACCACCTTCATCATAAACTCACACAGTCCTCACACCACATCATGCATCACGCTTCTCAACCTCCACGACTCCATGCACACGTTTGATTTTGATTATGGACACTCCTGGTTTCTGTGCATTGAATTTCCCCATTCCAGAAGTTTTAGGAGCTGAATGTTCCTCAGGGTCCCTCCAGTTTTAAAATGATTTATGTCACTTTTTCAGTCTGTGATTGACTGGATCAGGATTAAGTTTTCATTCATTTTCATGGCTTCTCCAGCTCTAGAGATCACGCTTTTAAATATCGGGATGCCTCATATATTCAGATTTTCCTTTCTGGTTCATAAAAAAAAAAAAAAAAAAAAAAAAAAAAAGATTAAAGCTGTAAACTTAAATAAAAAAAAGCTTGATTTTCAGGTGTTTTAATGCATGTTTTTTTTTTTTTTTTTTTTTTTGAGAACCCATACTGGACCTGGTTGAGAACCGCTGATCAAATCACAACACACCAACACGACACCTTAAGTTTGAAGTGTAATCTGCATATCATCCAAGTTTGTCAGGTGTGCTTGAGGAAAACTATCCAGAAGGATTTTACAGAGATGGACAGTGAACTGCGTATTAAAATAACAGGTAATTAATCATGGCTTAGAAATGTTTGCAATCCAATGCGTTGCATATTTATTTACTACAATAACACAGTCACCTGTGTGCACCTCTGAGAAACAAAGATCATGTTATTATTGACATAAATCTCCCTGTCATCACACACACACACACACACACACACACACAGGTTAATTAGTGAGTTTGTTATCATATTACAGGTTTGTACGTCTATCTCTAACTTCATCATTAATCTCTGTTTCCCACAAACAAGAGACTAAACTCCACTAATGATGCGTTCCGTGACATCATCCTGTGAAAACACACACACACACACACACACACACACACACACACTCGACTGTAGGCACTGCTGTTTTCTGAGAGCCGCAGGCGTGATGTGATTCCAGCATCATGTGTGTGCAGTACCTCGTCCTGCATCTGTAACCTGATGGATCTGTGATTGTCCTGCGCTGCTGAGGTCAAAGGTCATCCCCGGAGTCCCTGAGGCTTCAACGAGAGGAAG
>NC_068408.1:1004695-1009695 GCF_023724105.1 Carassius gibelio | reverse complement strand
TGTTGCTGTTACTGCACACTTTTCCAGCAGCATTCTGAGCACAGCAGGAGTATATCCCAGAATCCCCTGTGCTGAGGTTGGTCAGTGTCAGGATCCGGTCCTTTCTGTCCAGCTGAACTCCATCTTTGAACCATTTACTGCTCGGCCTGCTCAGGTCAGAAACATCTTTTCACACAGAATCAGCGACAGTCAGTAGACTATGATCAGAAACACATCTGTAACCCATGGGAGACACTTTCTGTCCCAGAATTAAAAAAAAATAAATCTCACAATTTTGCAAGTTTGCTAGATATAAACGCAGAATTTTGAGGAATTAAGTATTTTTTATAAAGTTATTCTTAATCAGGCAATGAAAATGACTCTTGACCGTTCTCAAGTGCTTCAGGAAGAATTTGAATGACTTCTATCTGGTTCGACGTTTCCGTACTCCAATGCAGTAAACAAAAGTGTGTGATTGTCATTACTGATGTTGGTACTTTGTTGTGTAATCTTACCTGTATTGCCAAAAACTAATTTCTCTCATGACGAACAAATAAAGTAGAGATTGATCGCAATGGTCGCAATTACCATTTACATTTTTTTTTTTCTATTTCTTTTGTGGTGGAAACAGGGCTTCCATTTAAACCTCCATCATTCACTGATAACATATTGCAGGATTTCTGTGTGAGGATCGGATTCATATTTCACTGTCCAATCAGACGCTGGACTCACCGTGGATGTCCATCAATGTGACACTGCAGCACGATTCGCTCAGCCTCCTCTAGCTCCGCCTCTGAGGCGGGTTCGTTCATTGTAATTGGCCCCCTCTCCAGCCCTGAGGACACACAACAACATCCACAAACCATGACTAGAATAAAAAAAGAAAAACTCCCAATATCCAAAATGTTGCTATTTTCCTCAACAGCAAAAACAAAAGAAAAAAATCCTGAAACACATTTGTTCAGTAATCAAATTCAGCTGACAAAATTACACATTTTAAATATAAATCGAAATACAAATTAATGTTATGATTGGTTTGTGTTCACTTGAGATCTGTCACAGTTAATTCGAAGAGAGAGAGAGAGAGAGAGAGAGAGAGAGAGAGACTTATGATATGAAACATGACATCTCAAGAGCACCAGATTACTAAAAGTACACTTTCATAATGTACTGAAAGAGCTCTGTTTTTTGCGCACTAGTTTTGTACTTAATATCCTAAAAAATCTTAAGATAAAGTAAGTGTACTCAACAGTGCTATTTTGGGACACCATGAATATGAACATTTAACACACTATCTCTGTATTTGATCACAGATCACACACACACACACTCACACACACACACACACACAGTCACAGATCACACACACACACACACACACACACACACACACAGTCGCATCTCACACACACACACACACACACACACACAGTCACAGCTCACACACATACACACACATACACACACACACACAGTTGCAGCTCACACACACACACACAGTCACAGCTCACACACACACACACACAGTCGCAGCTCACACATACACACACAGTCGCATCTCACACACACACACACACACACACAGTCACAGCTCACACACATACACACACATACACACACACACACAGTTGCAGCTCACACACACACACACACACAGTCGCAGCTCACACACACACACACACACACACACACACACACACAGTCGCAGCTCACACACACACACACACACACACACAGTCGCAGCTCACACACACACACACACACACACACACACACACAGTCGCAGCTCACACACACCTCACACACACACACACAGCTCACACAAACACACAGTCACAACTCACACACACACCTCACACACACACACACACACACACAGTCGCAGCTCACACACACCTCACACACACACACACAGCTCACACAAACACACAGTCACAACTCACACACACACCTCACACACACACACACACACACACACTCTCAGCTGAAGCTCTGCTCACACTTGATGTTGAAGGAGGCGCTGGCGGAGGTCAGGGTGTCTCCGGTGGAGCTGCTGGACGCTACACACTGGAAGCTGCCGGTGTCTGTGTGACGGTCCACCGCGGTGAACTTCAGGTTACTGCCCTCCTGGAAGCGGCGGTTCGAGTCCTGCACGCGCCGGCCGTCCTGTGTCCACCAGAAGCGCATGTCGTCCGGGCCGCTGAGCTCACAGCGCAGGATAGCACTGCGGCCGTGTAACGCATCCTGAGACTGCGGCTCCTCGGAGAACCGGAGCGAAGACGCCTGGATGATGAAGACTGAGAGACACACAGAGAACCAGTCAAACACTTTAGACTCACATCAGACGACAAATACACAACAAATTCACTCAAATTAACATGAAAGCAGAACATGTAAAAATCTATTTTAAATTACTAGCAAAAAACTATAACACTCAATGACACTCAAGTAACACTGATATTAAATAAGAACATCACTATTTGTGCCTTTATGGTTACAGCACTTAACTAACCCAAAAACAAGCACTTGATTAACAAACTTGTTTCCAGGTTAGTTAAGTAGGCCAGGGACTAATAAACGGAGTGATCACACTTTTAAATGAAAATGTGCACAACACACTACTTTTGAATGCATTATAAGTTTGGTGCTTAAAAAAATTATCCTGCCCAGCAATAATTTAAAAACAACAAAAACTAATAAATATGACAAAAACCCAGAACACAATTATGAAATTCTTACAATATTTTTCAGACTATAAGTCGCACCTGAGTATAAGTCGCATCAGTCCAAAAATACGTCATGACGAGGAAAAAAACATATATAAGTCAAACTGGACTAATTAAAGTCGCATTTAATTAGAAACAAGAACCAAGAGAAAACATTACCGTCTCCAGCCGCGAGAGGGCGCTCTATGTCTTCAGTGTAGACTACAGGAGCAGCATAGAGCGCCCTCTGGCGGCTGGAGACGGTAATGTTTTCTATTGGTTCATTTCTCTTGGTTCATGTAAAATTCATTTTGAGAAATAAGTCGCACCTGACTATAAGTCACAGGACCAGCCAAACTATGAAAAAAATACGGTAAATGAACATGAAAGTAGAAAATATAAAAACTAAATTTAATTAATTTAATTAATTTTAAAAAAACATAAAAGATAAACAGTGACAATGCAATAACACTGCATCAGAGAATGGTTGCATGTAAATGTGTTGAGAAATTATTGAAATATTACATTTAAGGTGGGCTATCAACCAAAACTGAGAATAATGTGATGCAAGTTTGGCTTATATCACAGAGCCTCGAGGAACAAAAGTCAGGCTGAAACAGGCTCGTCTTCATTAAACTGGTGAACGAGAGTGAGTTCTGTCACGAGGGACGTGTTTCACTCATTCACATCCATCGGTCCGTCTCCACAGATCAAGAGTGTGCGATCCGTGACCAGATGGATTTACAACAGCGCCGAAAAAAGCTGGTAAAATGCCAAGATGCCTCTAAAAGCTTTTTAACCATTAAAAGCATTACAGTAAATCTGCTTTACAGCTTCATTCCCCATGACACATCTGGGGCCCGGGGCCCTTCAGAGCCAGCACATAAAGACACCATTGTTCACTGTGTACTGTCATCATTCATGTGTTTCTGATGATCCTCCAGCTTCTGCTCATCATCTCCTCAGGATGACAGGCCTAAGATCCTGGATCAAGAATAAACAGTGCTTCCAGTCGAGCAGAAGATGAGCAGAACGCTCCGTAACTACAGACAAACTACATGTTCAGATCAAGGAAATACAGCAGTCTTCCAATGAAAATACATCTGCATTAAAAAAATCATTAAAAAAACAGCAATAGCGAGAAATAAATTCAGAATTGTGTGATAAAAGGATACAATCATGTTTTCTTATTTTTTATTCAGTGTCGGAAACGGGCTTCAATACTATGTACTACTACTGAACTGTGATGTCATAATAATAATCATCATCCTTTAATTGTGAATGCTTTACAACTGAGAATATACAGATACTATAAAAGACATGACAAGATGTCAACAAACACTAATTTTTCCAAATCTAGCCTTTAGAATGAAACACTACATGGCTTCTACACCACTGTTAAATCTCCCAGTTAAGCGTTTCCTGCAGTTCTCCAAAGATAACGCCTTCAAACAGCAAACACAGTCATTATCATTCACTTAGAAACATTCAGAGCTGATGAACACAACGCTCTTGATAAGAGCTGATGATCTGCTCTTCCTATCTGCCAAAGAAAAGCTCTTTCAGTGTGGATGATCCAAGCAAAACATGGAAACTGTGTGAAGAAGAGATGGAAAAGAGATTAAAGCAGAGTTCTGGCTGAAGAACGCGGAGATCACCCGCTGAACGAAGCACAGTCTGCTTCATAAACACACCACAAACCTTCAGAGATATATATATGAGAGTACACTTACATCTGCGCAGAGACTGGCTTATTTCAGATTAGGAATATATGAGGGATTATTATAGTTGACTAAACCCTGGAACCCTTAAACCTGCCAGACCCCCAGAGCTGCTGTATCCCAGAGCGCTTCACACAACAGAGAGGATGCTGGGATAGAGGAGCTCATTAATATTCAAAAGATTCAAAAGCTGCTCGTTTGTAGTGTTCAGAGAATGCTCTGTTATTCACTTCATATTCTGTTCTGTTTCAGATCTACAGATGTAAATTAAACCAAATACAACTGACAACCTGCTTCATAATAGATCTCGAAATTATAATTCAATTATGAGTTGAGGCATGATTTATTAAAAATATTGACTTTTTAATCCAACAGAGGATCAGCAGTGAACCACTGTCAGACTTATTCACTTAGGAAAACTGATTTGTGCCCAAAAACACACACACACACACACACACACACAGACACACACACACACACACACACACACACACACACACACACGCTATAAAACACTCACACTCACACACATAAAGCAGTGTATGCAGTGAACACACTCTCATTATACTGCATCTGCACTGAAAGTGAAAGTTGT
>NC_068408.1:959695-1002195 GCF_023724105.1 Carassius gibelio | reverse complement strand
GTCTCACAGACACTGTTTCCCGTCCAGCGCTCCAAGCTCATCGATCCGCACGGATCTTCCGGAAACACAAACCCAGACCTGCCAAGAATCCTTACGGGACGGTCCTGGAGCCAGGAGCCCATCAGAGCCTAATGCACTCGCTCATGACCTGCTGAGGATCCCATAATGCACCTCAACACGGCCCAGACGAGACAGCCTGTTACCACGGTAACCAGAGAGGAAGGTCAAAGGTCAATTACACAGGATCTTATTTCTGTCATTGGGAATAATGTCTCTGTCCTCCAGACCACATGTGTACACACACACACACACACTATAGTGGTAAGTAGTATTACATCAAAAATATATCATGGGTAATTTTACATACTGACTTATACTGTGAATCTGAGATATGAGACTTATATTTTAACTATGAGAAATAACATCCATTGTAACTTAAGTGTGTTATAAACCATCATACTCTTAAAAAGCTAAAACCACAAAAAGTAAATACATTAAAACTGTTCTTATGAATATTCATACGATGATGTATTATGGCTTTTTATAATTCATTTATTATAATGCCTTATAATCCCCTTAAGATGAATTATAGATATGGGCTTCACAGAAAGTGCTACTGCAGTAAAAGCAGTGAAGCTCAATCTCCAGCCCTAGAACACACACGTATGAAGACGCTCTCGGCTGATGGAGCTTTTATTAGTTTACATCCTTTCAGTCTTTAACATGACAGATGAGCTTGGCACAGCAGTGCATCCTCCACTCATCAAGCGCTCAGAGATGCTCTCACACACACAGCTCTGTGTCTTCAGAGGAGGGAAGTCGATACACACACAGGAAGGCCGAGAGATGCTCTCTAGAAAGCCACTGAACCAAATATTCCAGCCGAGTGGCTCCAGAGCGCTGCGGGCGATCAAACATAGCTCCGCATCTACTCACGCTTTATTAGCCAGCGTTGCAAACACGGCACGCAACGATCAAAACACGCCAGCGCACAGATTCAGTGTTCATCTGCAGCGATTGAGATGCTATCTGTGCTGCAGGAGATTAGCAGCACACACTCGTGCTCGAGGGCCCGTGAGGAGGCTCTGGGGCCCCTGGTGTCAGCTTTCAGGCTCCTGCTGCGCTCCAGTAATCCTCAGGTCAGCACCGATGACAAAGATGTGTTTGACGGGGACACACTAAAGCTCCACATGCTTACACACACAGAACCAGAGCTCTGAACACCAGAACACACTATCACCGGGAATTCAGCCAAGTCCAACATTCCCTTAGTGCTGCAAATGATGTACAAATACACAAAACAGGCATTGATATCAAAGTAATATGACCTGGAAAAGTCATAGAAATTAATAAAAATCTTAAAACACTACGGGTATTTTTATAATGAATATACTGATTGACTAGTTTATTAACTACTTTACTATTAAATATTTACCAAAAAAGTATAATCTAATACAATATATATAATATAAGTAAAAACTGATAGCCTGAATGCACTGTAAGACGAAAACATTTGCATAAAATTTTAATTTAATTTTAATTTAATTTTAAAATTTTAATTTAATTTTTAAATTTTAATTCACAGTCCAGCAACCACCTAGAACACCCTAGCAACACCCTAGAAACCAGACAAAACAGTCCAGCAACCACCTAGAACACCCTAGCAACACCCTAGAAACCAGACAACACAGTCCAGCAACCACCTAGAACACCCTAGCAACACCCTAGAAACCACACAACACAGACTAGCAACCACGAAAAAAAACCTAGAAACCATTACACAGTCAAGCAACCACCAAAAACACCCTAGCAACACCCTAGAAACCAGACAACACAGTCTAGCAACCACCCAGAACACCCTAGCAACACACTAGAAACCAGACAATACAGTCTAGCAACCACCAAAAACACCCTAGCAACACCCTAGAAACCAGACAACACAGTCAAGCAACCACCAAAAACACCCTAGCAACACCCTAGAAACCAGACAACACAGTCTAGCAACCACCCAGAACACCCTAGCAACACACTAGAAACAACCCAAACCCCTTAGCAACAGCCTAGCAACCAATATTTGCATTTAGTTAAATGTCAGTTGCATTTAATGCTTAGATTTGTTTAATTTGAATCTGAAAAGTGTAACAAAATGAGCTGTGACTAGCTGCAGTCTGCTCAGGCTAATTGTTTATACGCAGTTTCATATGCAGTTTCTCCTCCCTGTACAGCGGTCTCTTCAACAGGTCCAGACTGCTGACCCGAGAAGCGTGTCAGGATCCAGGAAGTGGACGAGTGTGATCCCTCACATCCTGCTCACTCGATCAGCGTCACGTGACCCGGTGAAGACCTGTCTGATCGAGCGTGCAGTCATCTCATCTCTCGCTGCCATTAGCGTCTGTGGAAGTGCTGCGCTCCCGGGGGAAGGAAAACTAGGTCAGGATGAAGCTGAAAGCAGTCTCATATTAATACTCTCAATTTCCCCGGTAACTACTCTACCAGTGAGTGTGCTTTTTTCATCTGACTCTCTCTCTCTCTGACAATTCAATTACAGCAGCAGACGCTCGAAGGGACAGACACAGAGTTCACTACAACAACCACCGAGCACAAATCTCATTCTCTGAGACACTCAGGCACACTAACTCATCTATACTTCTACAGACTGGATGAAGGCTAAAGGGAAGTTTACACAACAGTTTTTCCTTTCATTTTTCATGCACAGACTACATCATCAGAACAATCATTATTCAGAAACACCAAACAATTCTATGAAACTGCATATAGCCCTGCTGTTTGCATTTAAACAGCTTAAAATCACTTGTTTCTAAACCGCAATGCTTAAAACTTGACATGAGTGCATAACCGTGATAAAGATGATAGTCCATAATCTCTTCCAGCTAATCGTGTCTTCAGAAACAATAATCATCCTCCTAACGGTCTCCAGTGCGCTGGATCTGTTAGACGTGAAGTGAACACTAAGTGTGAGATGTGAGACGCTCCTGCAGTGAGCTCGGAGACCGGATTAGACACAGCACATTAACATTTCTGAGCCGCTGATAATGGAGGAATCCTGATCTCTGAGACTGACTGATCATTAGGAAATAAAGATTATGTCACTATAAATATATCAAATATTAATTTCTGATTTGTAATATGCATTGCTAAGAACTTCATCTGAACAACTTTAAAGATGATTTTCTCAATATTTAGATGTTTTTGCTCCCTCAGATTCCAGATTTTCTAATAGTTGTATCTCAGACAGATATTGTCCTCCGAACAAACCACACATCGATGGAGAGATCATTTCTTCAGAAATCAAACTGACTCTTATGACTAGTTTCGTGGTTCAGGGTCACATATATTAATATGGTCTCTAAATGTAAATGTTCAGGGAACACACTTAAAAGATTAAAAAATAAAGCTTTAACAGATCTCTCCAGCTCCAGGCCAGAGCACTGCATTCCCAAACGTGTGTGGGTTTTGTATTGTCTGTTGATCCTTTGTCTAAAGACTACTCTTTTCTACCCTAATGTGAGCTGATGGGTAAAGACACATCTAACCTCTCCTCAAGAAGCTGCTGGATTCAGTTGCACACTAGAATACTGTCCTACAAACACAGACCACACACATCCAGCCCCCAAAGCAGTGTGTCTGTGGCTCTGGATTCAGTCTGATCCGCTCAGGCTCACAGAGAGAAGAAGAGTCAGTGTTAGAACCGCTCAGCTGCTGAAGAGATGCACAGACGTCTGCAGGAGAGCAAAGACCGACGGAACCAACCAGAGCCTCTTCATTCAGAGCAGCTAAACGCAGCTAATTACATCACAATGTTGTAAAGCCCAGGGGAAACGCTTCATGCAGCCTCAGAGGCAGATTCAGCAGAGATGATGGAGAACTGGTCGAGCCTGACTAACCAGGCCTGACTGAGTAACTCGCCCGTCATCGCCCAGGAAGAACACATGATTACAGGGATCGGGTCACGCTCGTTACATGACGCATGTTCAACAGCGGCTCATGGGAACTGGGTGAGGAAAGGGTTAAACAGACATTCCCTTCCACCCCGTTCCCATTACCTCCACACAATCACCTCCCTCTCTAATCCGCCCGGAGAAAGACGTTCATTCACAGGATTAAGTCACACTGGACGCTTGACAAAACGTCCTCTTAACGGTTTATTAGTATGTCAATCACAGCCTCAGTGTTAGAAACAGAGCTGTGTCCCTGAAAGACATCCACAGAACTCCAGAACGTCCTGTCCTTAGGAGAAAAGAAGATGCCAAACATCTATTTATGTAGCATGTCTAAAGAAGAGATGGTTTGACAGAACGAGCGACTCGCAGGAGCTTGTGAGATCTGGCTGTATTTATGTATAAGGCTGACCCAAATACATAAAACATACCATCATACAGACAGCTATTAAAGTTTCCTGGAGCAGAGATGTGTGTCTGGATCTGTCATCCAGTGAAACTTGAAGACAATATGAATGAAAAATCACCCTCTTCCCAATACTGTACATATTTACATATTTTACACTTGTATGTATGATTTAGAAGTTATTAACCCCATTAATATGCAAATAAGAACATTAATGTACTTTACACACGTACGGTGTGAAGCTGTGAAACCTGAACACATTAATACTTAGAGGCTTAAATATTAACATTATAGATTTGAAACAAGAAACAAGATAACTCATGGGTTAAGACTAGAGCTGAGCAATTAATTGAAATACAGTTTATATTTCCACTTCAGCCTCCAACGATTATGAAAATTGAATAATTAAAATAAAAACATTATTGTGCATCATTCCAGTGGTGCGCTTTCTTTCAAAACACAGAAATGTGCCAAAATGCAATGCTAAGTGGTTATTCACGGACACCTTAAATTGGATCCATGCAACTCTTTTTGCATGTTCAAAATATAATGGGTACAAAGACATAATGCTGCATAAAAGCCAGCCTCAGTTATGCCTGGTCTGATCTAGCTCAGAGTATTCAGTTGTGATTGCTTTGTAAATGCATTCATGTCACCTCAGAGCAGCATTAAACAATCTGTGCAAAGACACTTCAGAAGGGCTTGCCACCTCTGCAGTATTAATGTGGCACTGAAAGGGTTAAAAACGTCACCTACTCGACAGCGGTTGAGGATAATGTGGACCCAGTTCTGCCTCAACACAAGCATTTCAATGAATGATCTGTCACTGATGTTCTGTGCACATGACAAATTAAGTGTAAAACACACAGATTAATTTGATCTCAGTGAAGGTCAGTGACAGCAGGTTTGGTTCTACTATCTGCTCCAAATGATCCTGAGCAGGTTAACGCTCCTGACACACACTCACACACACACACACACGCAGCCGTCGTGGCGGGACACGCCGAGGCATGCTTCCTCACCGCAGCTACTGTTGTCTTGAGCAGTTCATAAACTACAGACACAGGATGGCATGTCAAACTCCTGCTGTCTGAGAGTCTTACAATACACTGCAGAAGCACTCCTGTCACACTCTGTGTGTGTGTGTGTGTGTGTGTGTGTGTGTGTCTGTCTGTCTCTGTCTGTCTGTCTGTCTGTCTGTCTGTCTGTCTGTCTGTCTGTCTGTCTGTCTCTGTCTGTCTGTCTGTCTGTCTGTCTGTCTCTGTCTGTCTGTCTGTCTGTCTGTCTGTCTCTGTCTGTCTGTCTGTCTGTCTGTCTGTCTCTGTCTGTCTGTCTGTCTCTGTCTGTCTGTCTGTCTGTCTGTCTGTCTGTCTTTATCTGTCTGTCTGTGTCTGTGTCCATGTGGAATAACTTCAGACGAGACAGACATCAATGACAAAACCAGCGGAGTAAACACATGGAAACATCACATCTTCAAGGAAACCTGTCAAAATAAAAGTTGGGCTTAACTTGAAGAAACTGTGACAGAAATATATTACTATTGTACAAAACAATTAATATTTTAATGTAATTATACAACTAATAATAAGAAGAATAAAATTATTAAATATTTCTTAGGGCTTTGTTTTACTTTTAGAAACTGTTTCATGATTTTTAAATAAGTAGATATGCTATTTGGTTAAATTAAATTTGACCATTAAAAAAATATATGTAAAAATTAAAAAGGGAAAAAAAAAAAAAAAAAAAAAAAAAAATGGAATTTGAGAAGAAAAACGTAATTTTTAAGGGCCCTAAAACATGGAAGATATTATGACAATCAATACAGACATCTGTCACTAGAGATTTAAAAGTCTCTCTTCAGCTCAATATAAAGACAAAAACAGATGCCTGTATGATTGACAGGCGAGTGGGCGGAGCTTCACCGCTGTGTTTACACTATGACTGATGTGCTCATGTTTCGTTTGTGCTTTCAGCTGCGATTTATTCTCATTTATGTCTGTATTGAGTGTTGAACACTTATCTTGAGATCTTAATATGAGGTGTAAACAGGGTCTCAAACTACTTACTGTACTCATAACCAGAAGACTAATGATTACTGCCACTCCCTTTATTATTAGTGTAAAGTGTTAATATAATTGAGTAAGTGTTACATAATCTGTATTCTGTGTAATCTGATTTCATCATTATGCACTGACAGCCCTAAGTGTGCGAGCGCGAGTGTGTCACGTTACACAGATAATGAGATGATGCATGTGTAAAGTAGATTAATGTTCTGATGGCCAGAGGTCAGTCCTCCACACACTCAACAATCATCTGAAGCTGACCACAACCAAACCGTTTCAAACACATTGAATTCAAATTTTAAAAACGCCCATTTCCCGCCAATATTTGAGTGCTATATATACACACACACTACAAAAAACAAAAGGATATCATTTTATATCAATTCAAAATACATCTAAACAGATGAGTCTGAGAACAGAAATGCATTGTGTCATTAGAAGTCAATATGATTTATTTTTATAATGCTTTATACAACAGAGACATTAAAGAGCAGCAGCAGCAGGCCGAGAGAGAGAGGTTAGTGTATTTAGTTCATTAAAGGGGGGGTGAATTGCTATTTCATGCATACTGAGTTTTTTACACTGTTAAAGAGTTGGATTCCCATGCTAAACATGGACAAAGTTTCAAAAATTAAGTTGTACGTTTGAAGGAGTATTTTTGTTCCAAAAAAACCTCTTCCGGTTTGTCACAAGTTTCAGAAAGTTTTTTTCGAGTATGGCTCTGTGTGACGTTAGATGGAGAGGAATTTCCTTATATGTGTCCTGAGGCACTTCTGCCGGAAGAGCGCGCTCCCGTATAGCAGAGCACTGAGAGCACAACAGACTTCACTGATCAGAGCGAGAGCGGCGCCAAATGTCACAAAAGAAGTGTGTTTTTGGTTGCCAGGGCAAGACAACCCTGCACAGATTACCAAAAAAAAACAGCATTAAGGGACCAGTGGATGGAGTTTATTTTTACAGAGCATCAACGGAGTTGTGCAAGTGTTTGTGTTTGTTCCCTGCATTTCGAAGATGCTTGTTTTACAAACAAAGCCCAGTTTGACGCCGGATTTGCGTATCGTTTATTTCTTAAGGATGATGCAGTCCCAACGAAAAAGGGTCACGATCGTGTGTTGGAACCGCATGCGGTGAGTAAAACTGCTTCAAATATCTCTGTGTTGTGAACTTAGCTATCGGCGCGTAAGCACATCAAGTAAACAACAAGCGATGTTGTCATCAAACTGCACTTTCCACATGTACAGCTTAAAAAAAAAAAACAAAAAAAGACGACAAAGTGGAACTTAGTCATTTTCCAAAACCGCTAAGCAAATATATACAGTTTCAGTACATACCACATAGAGACGCCGTTGCTGATGCTGCTCTTGTTAAATTTCAGCCTCTGGATCTGTGTCACAGCTTCCAAACGCGCTCAACACAAAAGCCTCCAGCCGCTCGTGATTCTTTAGCTCCGCCGGAAAAATCGGTACAGACTATCTTTCTCTTATGAATATAATAAAAATAAAGACTTTTTGGAGTTATAAAGGATGCAGTACTACTCTATAGGTACTCAAGATTAACAGGAGATTGAGTGAAAACGAGCATTTCACCCCCCCCCCCCCTTTAAGAGTGAGTGTGTTTGACTGTCAACACACACACACACACACACTCATTCATTGAGTGCATTGACCACTCTTCTGACCAGCTCTTCTGATCCACTGCCTCCTTATTATGTGCATGTCTATCAGTCATTTATTTCTATAGTGCTTCATACAGCTTCACGGGAAAACAACGGTGTTAAAGTTGGGAAACTAATTCAGTGTCCATTGTAAAGCAGTCATTATTCAGGTCAGGTTTAGTTCTCGTCGGATCGAGTCAATAACATACTGTCCCGGAGATGCAGTCAAACCAATGGATGGATTCTGCCCATTGTTTTCACCGCTGCATATATTAAATACCAGAATGATCGTTTGACCGTTCTGTCTTACTGGGCTTGTAGTGATGTCTGTGTCTGTGTTAGCTGCATTAGTGCACTACTCTTCAGTTCACTTCAGGTTATTCACTTATAGAACAGCTTCAGATGCGGAGCATTTGGTTCATCCAGAAATATTACTAAATATGAAATGTCTTCTAAACCTGACAAAGCGTCATGTTGAAGCGGATGCAGGATCTGGGTTTAGACTCCAGCTTCCTCTGGTTTCCTGGAGGTCAGAGGTCAGCGGTGCAATATTTGAATAGCGCAAAACAGAATGTGAATACAGCTCCATGTGTTTAAGAGAACAAACCATCACTTCCTGGCAATCTGTCAGTAACAAACCCAGCTGTATCTTTATGCTTTACGGCACTGATTAGATCAGGATCGTTCAGAAAGCAGAAATCAGATCAGTGTTTACTCACAGTGAAGCTCTTCATGCTTTCTTCCACGAGGGAAATATTTCTTCTGATGAATGCGGTTTGAAACAGCACAGAAACTGATGCAACTGAAGCTCAACACTGAGATCCACTCCTTCGGGTTATTCAGGGGTTAAATACCGCAGGCATCGTGTCACTGGTTAATATTTAACTTCTCAAATCAAGTGTGTTCATCTTTAGTTAAAAAGTTACATTTGAACAAATTAAGCGAGCAAAGCGTGATGTTTTTTAACCTTCATTTGGGAATAACATCTACACTTCACTGCTATTAGAGAGGACTGTGGATCATAACACACACACACACACACACACACACACACACGTACTGATGTACACTGTACACGCGCTTCAGTGTGTGTGGAGGAAACGAATCAGAAACAGATTTAAAACGCTTTGTGTGGCTCAGTATTCACAGATACTAGCCCAAAACATCCTGGGTTAAACTGTAGATTCCATTGTAATGACTGGACTCCGAGTTTTCCGCATGTCTGACAGTGAATCTAGTGAGAGACACACTGACAAACACAGCTGCAGGACTTCCTCCACAGCACTTCCTGTCACACCGGACAGATTCACAGCACTTCCTGTGCGCCGCTCTACACCACAGCACGGTTTCCTGAGCGTCTCCCTTCGGAACGCCGGGATGATGCTGAACGAAAGACGGAAACACCGTGAGATCACACTCCAAACATTTACATCAGGAAGATGCTGCTAGTGGACAACGACCTTTGACCCCGTTAGGAACCAGTTTATATGAATCTCAGTCATGACTGGTTTGCTTCCTGCGATCACACAGAGATCTACACCATAAACAGGACAGAGATGATTCAATGAGATCGATTTAAAAAATGTGTTTATTTTAATAAATGCAATTCCGGCCTCCACGGCTATATTCATGTCAAGAAACACCTGAGAAACTAGAAAAAATGATAAATAAATAGACTATATAAAGCAACAACAACAGAGTTATGGATAGGGTTAGGTTTTTAAAGTTTGTCTTTGTTAAAAATAAAATTGAATTAAAAATAATTTCATAAAAATCAGCAGAAAAGTAAAGAATCCTCCCAAAGCTCAAATAAACTGCTTCGAATCATCAGTACTTCAGTAATCCAGCGCCTGTCAGACTCAGATTCATTTGACTTGACTTTAATGCATTGATTCCTGTGTGCCACAGGTTTAAATACAGATTTATCACTTCACTGTTTCAAAACCACTGATTCATCCAGTAATGAAACGAGTGAATCTAGAGTGAGTCACTGAATCATTCATTCAGAGATTACATGAGGTTTGCTTTAGTTTCTGAGAGAACCACAGCCTTCATGATTGTTCTCTATTCTACACACAAGCAGCTCTTCATCGAGACGGCTGATCTTAGCTCATTCAATGAGAAGAAATCTGTTTGATATCTCAAGGTCTGACTTCATGTTTTTAATCCAAAAAAGACCCTGAATCGATACGCAGAATCAGAAGCAGAGTTGATCAGACTCAACCCTAGTGTCCAGCACACGTTCCCTGGTTCCTTCTGTTCCTTCTGTTCTCAGATTGTTTCTGAATCTGTGTGTCGTGCCACTAAAGCAGCTTACAGCTGAATCAGAGCAGAGATCATGCGGACGCTCCTCTGATCCGTGATCCAAGCGTGTTGTTGAGAAGTGTTGCGTGTGCAGAGCGTGTGGGGGGGCAGTGGATCACTGGTATTGTAGTGCACTACATCAAATATAGGGCACACACACACACACGCACAGACGCAGAGGAGGAGAGCAGATATACAGACTGCAGAACATGATCCAGTCTTCTTCTTCGTGTGCACTGTTAAGAGCACTTTATGAACAAAGCTGACTGACACATTGCTTCCATTGTAGACCAGTTCACCAGTAATGTCCACTAGTTTGTTATCTATAGTCGTGGTCTGTTTGAATTTCTTCAAGTTATACCAGGATTTTATTCTGACAGGTTGTCGTAAAGACATTGTCGTTTCTGTCTGTGTATACGATATGAATGAATGACGATAGTTTTATCAAATGAAATGGTGAAATCCTCTCATAGCGCGCTGACGTACACATGTGTAGCCTACATCATGTGTTAATATAGTGAAGATCTGAAAACACCACGCGTGCTTCAGTGTGTGTGTGTGTGTGTGTGTGTGTGTGTGTGTGTGTGGTAGAGCACACCTTCAGGGCCGCTGCTGGCCAAATGTGTGCCCTAAGCAGAATTGTATTGTTGTGCTGCCCCCCCTTCCTCAAATATGACGATGAAATAAACATCTACTATAGGGGTGAATAAGAACTTTAATCAAATAATAAACTAAAATAATAAATTGTATTATTTACAAATCACGATTGTAGCTCTCGACATTTACCTGTGGCTATAACTTTATTATGACTCTAATTTATTTTATAGTCTCAAGCATTCAGAAATCATGCAAAAGGAAACTAAGCAGTTTTACTATGATAAAACCATGGTTTATTTCTGTAAGGGTTGTGATATGCATGTTTTTTGTTGAAGAAATTATAAAGCCTGTGTCATCTATAGCAAAAAGGTGTCCAGAAATGAAAGATGAAGTGAATAATTGAATGAAATGTTTGGTCAGTATCCTAAACAAGGATTTGATCGTCCTGTACGTGTAACAGCAGCAATCACATGGCATTTGTAATAACATGTACATTAATTATTTTGTATTTTCTTACATTATGTATTGTAACAGTGTTATTATTAACCAATCATTATTGCATCATTATTTTTTTATATAATGCAGTTTAAGTCATTTTAAAGGCTATTGATGGCTTAAGTCTGTTTTTACAGCAACAACAACAACAACAAAATATTACTGTATGTTAATACTTTGTAAATTATTATTTGAAGTAACAAAACCATGGTTAATTTGCAGTTACCATGGCTACAATAACGATGATTTGTGGTGTTATTGTTAAAACCATGGGTAATTTTCGTAAGGGAACCTGAAAAACTAAAAACTTTGACAGGAATGTTCCTGAAAGTGATAAATGGGCCTCGTTTTTACCTAAATGATTTAATCTTTATTTTAATATATATTAAAAAAGTATAAGGTGTGCATTGTAGCTGACACCTAAATGAACAGATTACGATTGTTTTATGACTTCAAGTCTTTCTTCTCAAATGCTATTGAGCTTCAAATTTGCGTTTGAGCCCATGTGAAAGAGTAGCATCATTTACATATGATTTACAGTTTATTTGAATAAATATCAAACATTTAATACAATTGTGAATCATAGCTGACACCTAGATTAACAATTATAGTTGTTTTTATGACTATAATTAATTATCCTCAAATGCTACTGACGTTAGAAAAGTGTATACCAATATCACATGTAACTTTAGAGACAGTCAAGCCAACTTTATGTCTGTTTTTGTTTTTGTTTTGTTTTTACTTTTAGTTTTCTTTTCTCTTCGCTGGATTGGATTCATCCATCAATTATGAACATTCAGCCGCAAACATGAGGTGCGAGCGGTCGCGAGATCGGATGGGAGAATGGAGGAAGTGTTTTTTGGAGCAACTGGGATGGTGTTCCCTCTGGGAGTTGGTGCCCTAGGCAGATTGAGTCAGTTCGGGAGTTCGTAGCGAGATCACGAATCACGAAAGATTCGCGCTCGTAAATTTTCAAATTGGCCATAACCTTTAATTCATTGATGCCACCGGTGGCAAGGCTTTCTTTTAGGCACCCTATGCCACCCCGGTAGATCCGCCCCTGAAACTGGTCATATTCACTCCACAATACTCAGCTTGTGAATAATCTCTGCCATGTTCTGCTCGATCACACTTTAACTCAAGTACACACATCTTTTCTTCTGTATTCTCATCTGTAACGGACAGAAAGAAACTAATGTAGACGGGGCTTGGTTCTGTGCATCACTTGTTGATTGGATGTGGAGATGTGGGCGTGGCAGAAGCATATGCAGATGAGCGTGAGCTCTTAATTAATTCTTAAACCCAGATACATTTACTCGAAGAAGTCTTGTTTGTGAGGAACAGATTAAAGGATTAAAACGAGAACACCTCTCTGTCAATGGAATCAGACAAACCAACATAGCTTTCATCTCCCAATGACAGATATTTGTTCATGTTTTAATCTTAAATTCACTTCATTTTCAACAATTCCTCAGAAAACTAGACTTCATATCTTCATTTGCAGTAAATGTGTCTTGATTAATGAAATCTGTAGGCGTTTGCACCAGAAAACATGACAAATACTGAGGAATAAAACCACTTTTTGAGGGAATACAAGACTTAAGACTTTCTGCTCTGATTGAAGAGCTTTAAGACAGTTTGAGGAAGGGTGAATTAAGACTTTAAGAATAAGGATTTCTGCTTTCTACTATTAATTATTAAGATACATCTTCATGATGAGAAATGCATCATCCTTTATAAACAGAAGAGCGCTTCTCCTGAAGCTGGACTTCTTCACACATATCTAACACAAGAGAGTCTTTGAGTCCATAACACAGCTTTACACTCTTCTTTTGACCACTGAAAATGTGTGCAATTTAATTATTTACTCCTGGAGAAATACTGAAACTCTTATATCTCTGGAACTGAACCATACAGGGCCTTAGAAATGAAGATGCTAACAGGGAAGTTTGTTAAGAGTCAGTTTCTAAAAGGGTGTTAGGATAACTTTAATATTTTTTGAGTTAAATGCACACTTTGCAGAATAAAGTTGAAAAGATCTCTTTCTCCATTTCTGAAGGGTCACCATTGGCTCATAATTCAACAAAGACTGCTAAAGTCAGACTGTGTTAACAGATCTATCCATCTCTGTGTCAAAGGATCATAATGATCATCTTTCTGGGGGTATTGTAACTTTGCTCCGAATCTTTGACCCCCCCGCTACACAATAATGGATTACAGTGAATATTCATCAATGATATTTCATATTTTACTTTCATCACTATGTTTATCTTTCTTCAGAAAAAAACTAAATCAAAAACTTGAGGCAGGGATGTTCGGCAGATTTGACAAGGAATGACCCCACTGACAATAATTACAACTATTAATATGCAAAATATATATGTATATTACGTAGAAAATATATTTTTATTACATTATTGTTTTTTTCTGCATAATATAGTACTGTCAATTTTAGCATATTTAAATCTACTATTTACATGATTTATTTTATTCTATTTTTACTTTGTTTTAAAGTGCACACACTCTCTCTCTCTCTCTCTCATACACACACACTCACACACACACACTCCTTAATGAACACACTCATGTTTACTACTAAATGAGGACATACCATAGGGCTGTCTATATCAATGTAATTATAATTTTAAGCATGAGTTAATTTCCATATGTCTCCAAATGAGTAAAAACCATCAGCCTTGGCTTCACACACACACACACACACACACACACTTCAGGTGATCTGAGAACAGATTCCTTCTAGACTTCCAGGAAGAGTTGAGGTGTGCTCCTGTGTTCTGTGATATCACTCTATTATATTCATCTTCTGAGTCTGAGAACACAATAATAACCCGCGTGATGATGTGTTTGATCTCTGTGTCGGTGAAAGCTCTTACCGTCGAGACTGAAGATGAAGACGAACAGCAGAGCGTCGGCTGCGCGTCCGCGTCGCGTCGGTGCTCCGCTCGCGTCGGTCCCGGTCCCCGGTGCTCCGTCCATGTTCGATCCTTCTCTTTCACGACACGCGCACAGCTGACGGAGATGACGGCGGCGCGCACGAGCTCGGGATCGCTGTTCCGGTAGTGCCTCGGATCGACGGTAGTCCGTGTGAACCAACGGCTCACTTTACACTCTCTCTCTCTCTCTCTCTCTCTCTCTCTCTGTCTCTCTCTCTCTCTGATTTCCGGTCTCTTCGGGGAAAGGCTGGCGGAACCGGGAATCATCGCTATTTCAAACACAGTGGATTAAGCTAAACTCCGTTATAGTGCACAATGTCTTCATGCAGCTCGTTATTAATGGAGTGTTTCTCTAGTTATCTGAACAGGGCGCCCATATGATTCGCAGTGGGTATTATTAATATAAATGCAGAATGTAAATTCACAATAGTTTAAAAAGTGAAGAAAAAAATGCAGCACCTGGCTCTAGCCAACAAAAAAGATTATCATTCTTTCACTGAAAAATTTGAATTATCGCACTTTTCAAGATATAGGGCAGAAAATGTATAGATCTATATAATTCATATATAATTTGATATAGTTACTATCACACGAAGAGTGACGTTTTTCTCCAAAGGTCAGCATAATCACAAATGTGATATTGATTTTATACAACATTTGTTCAATAAACACTAAGTTAAAATCAAGAGAATTACGTTTTAGACAACATATTCCCTGTTTTTACTCTATTTCTAAAAACAAAAATCATCCCAAACACAGCCACTGTTCTGTCTCTGAGCAACATGAGGGTGATTCGTTCCTGAATGAATCAACTGTTTAAATGATTCGGTTCAATCGCAATGACTCACTAATTAACAGTGACTCGCTGCCACCTGCTGGCGCTTTAATTTCACATCGAATTCACCTTTTCATTCAGTAATTTCAAACATCAGTTTTCAATGTTTTATGTTTAAGATATCAAAATATTAATGATTAATTTGTAACTGCAGGATAAAGTATTCCATGTCCCACAGAGCTGCATTGAACAGTGTGTAAAAACATCTAAATAACACTTCAGATGCAGCTTCTGTTTTATATGCATTGCAAAGATCAGTTTTGTTGATACTGATTGCATTTGTTTGGTAACAGCACAAATGCAAATATTTTTACTTTATTAATAAGCAGATAATCATGAGACAGAGTCCATACTTTCTCCCAAGTTATATTCTCCACAATATTATTCCAATATTTCATTATGTAAGGAATTTTGATTTATTTACTTTCATTTACAATGACACATTTATAAATATAGCTGCAAGCAGCGATGGCGGGCTCAAGCCGTCAGTGCAACGCCACCCCGGTGGCATCGGGAAAACTGTGCCCAGCGGGCATAAGCATTTACAGTAACCCTCTGGCAATCAAATTTTAAGGGATATGGCAGTTAAAGGGTTAATCCGACCCATCTAGACTTTGAAATCACATACACAGAACAATATATATAACTTTAGTAACACTTTATTTTAATATATATAAAAAATTTATAAGTTGTGCATCGTAGCTTTCACCTAGATGAACAATTACAGTTGTTTTTATGACTGTAAGTCATTCTCTTCAAATGCTACTGACGTTAGAAAAGTGTATAACAATATCACATGTAACTTTAGAGACGGTCCCTAAATTTGAGACTCTCGAATGTCCAATGTCAAGCCAACTTTATGCCTGTTTTTGTTTTGTTTTTTACTTTATTTTTCTTTTCTCTGTGCCGGATTGCTGATGTCTTTTACCCGGGCATAGATGTCCATCCATCAATTACGAACATTCATCCGCAAATGTCCGAGCAATCGCGAGCGCGGATGGGAGAATGGCGCATTTTTTATTTTTTTTGAGCTACTGGGATGGTGCCCCCTCTGGGAGTTGGTGCCCTACGAAGACTGCGTATTCTGCATATAGGGAGCGGCGGTACTATCTGGAAGATATATTCCTCAAACCGTCGTACAAGAGGAGGTGATGCTAGTACTTCAAGAATCTCTCAAAACCTATCTGTTCATAAAGCCTATATATAAAGTCTTAATATAATATTCCACAATATGTTGTGCTATTCTAATATTAATGTGTTTTTTTTATTGACATTGTTATTTGCTGTTATTTTTTGTTTTAATATTGTTACTGTTGTTATTTGTTGTACGGTGACCTTGAGTGGTTTGAAAGGCGCCTTAAATAAAATGCATTATTATTATTATTATTATTATTATTATTATTATTATTAGCTGTACACTTGATAAAAAAAATTAAATATAAACTTATGCAATTGTATATATATATATATATATATATATATATATATATATATATATATATATATATATATATATATATAGTGTACAGTTTTCTTTTATTGCATCTTGAAATAAATGTTTCTGAGTTCTGTGTTTGTTTATTTTTTTTATTTTTATTTTTTTAGGAAGATTACAGCCTTTAATCTCCTCAAAATAAATGTGCATATAAACCATGAACAATTTAATTATAGCTGTATTTATAAAATGCTTACTAATGACTATTAATTTTGGGAGAAGGCTATAAAAAAGCAGCAACAGTTGATGTTGAGGCCTAAGATATTTCTTAAGCTGTAATGATGAAAAAACAACAACAACAACAACACAAAATTGCTTTTTTTTCTGCTGGTGATTAAAGAGATGATTAAGTCTCCCTCCCTCTCTCTCTCTCTCTCTCTCTCTCTCTCTGACACCAAGCCCATCCCCTCTCCCACAAATTCACACAAACTCAGCACACACACTTAACACACACACACTTAACACACAAACACACACACATTACCCACAGTGACAGAGGGACAGAGTGACATCAGATGTATGATAGTTTTTTAATTTTCTATCATCCATATAGTGTTGTATAGTCATGAAACTATGCATATTTCCTCAGCATGACTTGTCTTCTATGTGTACATTTTGTTGAAGTGTTTAGAAGCTGCACTTAAAAAAATAAAAGACATTTACTGGTTCCTTTTTACTGTTATTTCAAAAAATCACCATCCAAAATTCATTCGCACCTGTTCTGTAAGATAAATTCTTTAAACAGTGGTAAAAGAGGATGTGGTGCTGATCCTTCAAGAGTCACTCCAAACTTATCTGTCCATAAAGCCTATAAAGAATTATTCTTAATACACAGTGTTTCACAATACTTCAGCATATTATTCTAATTAAGTGACGGTCATTTTATCAGTAAAATACATATTATTTTTCTTTGAAAGATTTCTATAAATGATTTAAATCATACTTGTTTCTACAATAATTATTTAAAAGTAATCCTATAGCGCCATCTGGTGGCCATTATTGGTACTAAGAATTGCAAGCTTGATTTATATGTTATGATAGTTTTAATTTTAAGCTGGCTCTTGAAAATGATAAAGCTATGAAACTTACTGTGCTTCTTTCAAATGATGACTTCTACGTATATAAAAAATTATGAAGAGTTGGAATAAAGAATGTTAAATATATAGTAAAATAACTATTGTATTTTTTTATGTTACTTTAATAAATCGGTATGGCCACACCATTTAAGGTATCCTAAACCCATTCGCAATTTAACATCTTCAGTATATTGGCATCATGTTGAAAAAGTTTGGTGTGAACTACTTGTGTCTTCTTGGAGGAGTATGATTCATTTACAGGCTGATTTGATCATAAATCCACAATAAAATTTCTGAGTTCTGTATCAATCTGTGTTGTTGTTTGTTTATTTTCATTTTTTTATTTTTCATAGGAAGATAACTGACCCTTTACTCTCCTTTTTAATAAATGTGCTTATAAACCAAGAACAAGCTATTTATAGCTGTATTTATAAACTGCTTACTACTGACTATTAATATTGGGACAAGGCTTTATAAAGCATGAACTGACTATTTACTAATGAGTGCAGTTATTATAAAGTGTTATCAATGCATTTGCTAATGTTAACAAATTAGACATTATTTTACAGTGTTATCAAATCCCTTAAATGATTTGTAAATGTTTTGTAATGATTTTATTGACCTACAAGCATTTGTGAAAGTTCTGCTTGCATTACAGCTTAGTCTTGATCTGTGAGCTGAACAGATTTACTGTTACATCCATGAGATTATGTAAATTCAAATAAATATCATGTCACAGGATGTCAGAGGTCAGTATCAAATTAATTTGAAATTATTATTTGCAGCACAAATAAGGTTTTTTAGGATTTTTTAAAATCCCTAAAACTGTCAAAAAAGGATAAGGCCTAAGATTTCTATGTGAGTGGCTAAATTTATTTGTTTTTATAACTATAATGCATAAACTATGAAATTATACAAAATGTATAAAAAAGTACAACAGTTATTTTTTTCCAATGTTTTTTATTTATTTATTTATTTATTTTTATTTTTTTTTTTGGATTTACATTTAAAAAAATTAGCCTACTGCATTCATTCTAAACAGCTTGAATAAAACCTGTTAATATTTATTATAGACCACTGTAACTGTGTATAATCTAACAGACAAGTTTATTATGAAAATAAAAGTGTACACCAGATAAATTGGACGATAAAGAAATTGCTAACAATAGTATAATAGAGCATGTTTTAGGTTTTTAGGCGTTTAGATGCAGAAATGGACAAATCAAATGTAAAATAAAATGTAATTGATTTAATTAAATATAGATTAAGTCTTGTTAGAGCAAAATAATAAATAAATACGTACACACATTAAAAAAGCAGCCAAGATGAATGAGTTTAATTTTTTATATAGATTAAAATTGAAGACAGAAGCAGCTGGTATATGCGGTCACTTAATATTCAAATCCAGTAGATCCACTTCAGATTTATTTCTCAACAGTTTATGTCCACGTGGCTGTTTTCGTTTATATTCGCCAAGCTATTATGTATTTTGAAATAATCTTGTCCTTGATGTGTTCGTTCGTACAACGAAAGGCAGAATCCTGCAGCTCGAGAGATTTTCTGCCAGTCGCGTTTTCAAATAGTCTTGCGCACTTAAACGGGTCACAAACACCTGCATTTAGCTCTTGTGTTATAATGGGTGTATTGTGTGCATTTATGGCAATATTTTATTTGAAAAAGCTCTTACACAAGAATAAATTTGTTTGTTTTGAACTTGTGACACTGTGCGCGCTGATCGGAGGCGGTGATTTCAGATAGGCAGCCGCGAATATTTCATTTTCACACAAACAGTTCAAAAACATCTGAATTTAGCTCTTGGTGTGTTCTAATTGGTGAATTGTGTGATATCGCTTTAATATTTTATTTGTTAAAGCTATAAAACAAGAATAAACTCGTTTTTTCTGAGCTCGTCATTCCACACGCTCCTGCTCAGAAGCGGGGATTCATCTCTCGTGTTTCTCACGTATCACTGACCACACATCAATTATTAATGAGCCCTGACCCGGTAATAATCATATATGTTGGTCTAGCTTGTCAGTGTGAATTAAATCTAAGTATTTATTTGTATTTTAAACGATTTAAAAATGAAACTAAAAGAGAGTCTCCTCCCTTTCAGTCGAATTTCCCTTTCAGGAATTGAACCTGTAGGGGCGCATTTTCTCTCAGACAATGTAAGTCTCAGCACATAATACTCAAACAGAGGGACAGAGTGAGATGAGATGTCTGACAGTTTTTTAATTTTCTGTTATCCATACAGTGTTGTAAAGTCGTGAAACTATCCATATTTACTCAGAATGACTTTTTTTTTGTATGAAAAAAGGTTTTGAAGTGTTTGGAATTTAAAAATGCAGGACAATTAATAATTCCATTTTTACTGTCATTTAAAAAAATCACCACGACAAAACCTTTCAAGCTATCCAAAATCCTTTGGCAATTTAAGTTGTTTAAAATGTTTTGGCATCATGTAGACAAAGTTTGGTGTGTATAGTGTTACTCTCCTCTGAGCAGTATGCATTAATTCACAGCTAAATGTAAAAAAAAATCCACATTCAAATCAAAATAGCTGACTTCCTGTTGGGCGGAGCCTATGACATGCAGTACAAAAGTTGTTTGGTTTGATGAGATCTACATGTGTACCGAGTTTCGTGTGTCTACGTGCAAGTATGTATGATATATGGCCCTCAGTATTCCAGGGGGCGCTGTAGAGCCCCTGTGCCACGCCCGTGTATCAGTCTCTGCCCGGCCCTAATGGCCGCAGGTTCCAATGTGTGTGCCAATTTTCAAGACTTTTTAAGCATGTTAAGGGCCCCAAAAGCCCCCGAAACCTTGAAGAAAAATAATAATAATAAATAATAATAATAATAACAAATAATCCTAAGGAAAACAATAGGGCTCTCGCCCTCCAGGCTTGAGCCCTAATTAAAATTGAAGACAGAAGCAGCTGGTATATGCGGTCACTTAATATTAAAATCCAGTAGATCCATTTCAGATATATTTCTCAACAGTTTATGTTCACGTGGCTGTTGTCGTTTATGGTCGCCAAGCTATTATGTATTTTGAAATAATCTTGTCCGTGATGTGTTCGTTCGTACGACGAAAGGCAGAATCCTGCAGCTCGAGAGATGTGTTATTCTGCCAGTCGCGCTTTCAAATAGTCTTGCACACTTAAACGGGTCACAAACACCTGCATTTAGCTCTTGTAGTGTTACAATGGGTTTATTGTGTGCATTTGTGGTAATATTTTATTTAAAAAAGCTCTTAAACAAGAATAAATTCGTTTGTTTTGAGCTGGACACTGTACGCGCTGATCGGAGGCGGTGATTTCAGATAGGCAGCCGCAAATAATTCATTTTCACACAAACAGTTCAAAAACATCTGAATTTAGCTCTTGGTGTGTTCTAATTGGTTGATTGTGTGATATTGCTGTAATAATTTATTTTTAAAAGCTTTAAAACAGGAATAAATTCGTTTTTTCTGAGCTTTTTACTCCAGACGCTCTTGATCACAGCGGTGATTCATCTCTCCTATTTCTCACGTATCTCTGGCCAGAAATTATTTATCCATGAGCCCTGAACCGGTAATAATCAGATATGTTGGTTTAGCTTGTCAGTGTGAATTAAATCTAAGTATTTATTTGTATTTTTAACCGATTTAAAAGTGAAAGTAAAAGTCCGGGAATTGAACCTGTAGGGGCGCTATTTCTCTCAGACAATGGAAGTCTGAAGCACATATACTCAAACAGAGGGACAGAGTGAGATGAGATGTCTGACAGTTTTTTAATTTTCTGTTATCCATACAGTGTTGTAAAGTCGTGAAACTATCCATATTTACTCAGAATGACTTTTTTTCTGTACGAAAAAAGGTTTTGAAGTGTTTGGAATTTAAAAATGCAGGAAAATTAATAATTCCATTTTTACTGTCATTTAAAAAAATCACCACGACAAAACCGTTTAAGCTATCCAAAATCCATTGGCAATTTAAGTTGTTTAAAATATTTTGGCATCATGTAGACAAAGTTTGGTGTGTATAGTGTTACTCTCCTCTGAGCAGTATGCATTAATTCACAGCTAAATGTAAAAAAAAAATCCACATTCAAATCAAAATAGCTGACTTCCTGTTGATCGTAGCTGATGACTGTGAATTAGAAAGTTGTCCGTCTTGATAAGAAAAATTTTTGTACCGAGTTTGGTGTCTGTAGCTAAAACTAACCCCGCCACTTTTGACAAAAGGTGGCGCTATAGAGTGCCTCTTCCACGCCCTCTTATGAACTTTTGCCAGTGTCTAGTTATCATAAATACTGATATGTGTTCTGAGTTTGATGAAATTCTAAGCATGTTATATGCCTCAAAATCACCTGAGAAGTATTCCAGTTTAACATGTTGCCACGGCAACAATATTTTTAGATATCAATATCCCCCCAGCAGATTTATATCGGCTGTGTTTTAACATTATTCTGATGAAGTTTGAAGCAAATCGAGTAAAAATAAGATGCTGAATTCAAATCATTTTGAAAATGACACACTTCCTGCTGCCAGTTGGTGGCGCTATAACTTTGACTCCTAATAGTCACATATATGCGATCGACATCATACAACGAATAATCTGATGCAGTTTGATTAAAATCAGGAAATGTATGTGGATGGTATTAGACACTTCCTGTTTCTCATTTCTCGCCATAATTTCAACACCTCGCCACGAGCAAACCGTTCGAGATATCAAAAATCCCCTGGCAATTTTTCATCCCCAATGTCTTGAGATCATGTTGACCGAATTTGTTGGCAATCGGCAAAAAAACCTATGACAAGTATTTCAAATTCCAGAGCATGCGCTTTTTACATAACTCTAAATAGCTGACTTCCTGTTGGGCGGAGCCGAATGACATGCAGTACGAAAGTTGTTCAGCACGATGAGATCTATATGTGTACTGAGTTTCATATTAATACGAGCAAGTATGTGTGAGCTATACATCAACATTTATGACTGTGTTCCAGGGGGCGCCATAGAGCCCCTGTGCCACGCCCGGGTCCCAGCCTCTGCAGGCTCCTAAAGGCCACAGATTCCAAAGTGTGCACAAATTTTCAAGAGTTTTTGAGTATGTTAAGGACCCCAAAAGCCCCCACAACTTTGACGAAAAATATGAATACTAAACCCTAAATATCCAACTTCCTGTTGGGCGGAGCCTATGACATGCAGTACAAAAGTTGTTTGGTTTGATGAGATCTACATGTGTACCGAGTTTCGTGTGTCTACGTGCAAGTATGTATGATATATGGCCCTCAGTATTCCAGGGGGCGCTGTAGAGCCCCTGTGCCACGCCCGTGTATCAGTCTCTGCCCGGCCCTAATGGCCGCAGGTTCCAATGTGTGTGCCAATTTTCAAGACTTTTTAAGCATGTTAAGGGCCCCAAAAGCCCCCGAAACCTTGAAGAAAAATAATAATAATAACAAAATATAGCTGCAAGCAGCGATAGCGGGCTCAAGCCACCAATGCCATCACCACCCCGGTGGCATCAGGTAAACTGTGCCCAGCGGGCACATGCATTCACAATATCCCTCTGGCAGTGAGGTTTTAAAGGATAGAGGGGAGCGTAGAGGGGAGCGTGCATTTGCAGTGGCTGGGCCACGACTCTGGAATACCCTGCCTTTAGAGATCAGACTGGGCCCTTCCTTGTCTATTTTTAAATCTTTGCTAAAAACTTTTTTATTTTCCTTAGTGTACTGACTACTGTGTTATGCTACATTTTGAAATGGGTGGTTTTAAATTTTTTGTCTGGTCTATTTTTATGTATGTGTAATATTCTTGCTCTTATGTTAAAGCACTTTGGTCAGCCAGGAGGCTGTTGTAAATGCGCTATACAAATAAATTGAACTTGAACTAGAACTTGAACTTGATATGGCAGTTAAAGGGTTAATCCGAATCATCTAGACTTTAAAATCACATTCACAGAACAATATATATATATATATATATATATATATATATATAAAACTTTAGTAACACTTTACAATAAGATTTCATTTATAAACATTATGTTAACATGAACAATATTTATATAGCATTCATTCATGTCAGTTAATATTCCAAACTTAAACATTAAAACATTGTTTTATTGTGATTTTTTTCCAAGCACATTTTACCAATTCCAAACCATATCAATCTTAATAACTACCATTATTTTTTATTTAATCATTTATGAGTGCTATACAATAGTCCAGGAAAGCTGGAAGAGAAAAACAGGTCAAGAAGAACTGACAAAAGAATTGCAAAAGAATTAGGAATTTTTAGTCAATTCTGCAAGACAGACTTTCAGGAAAGGAGGTGGAATAAAAATGAGCTCCTAAATCTTAATCCCAGATTCTGGAAGATATATTCCTCAAACCATCGGACAAGAGAAGGTGGTGCTGGTCCTTCACGAGTCACTCTAATCCGTTCATTAAGCCTATATATAAAGTCTTAATATATAGTATTTCACAATACTTCATGGTATTCTAATTAAATAATTTTTTGGAATCTTAGATCTCTCAGAACCTGACACATTGTAATTCTGAGACTCCAGGAAAGTGGCAGTTCTGTAAAATGTTGGCGCTGGAGACTAAATGCTCACTGATAGTTTCACACCTAATTCACTTAAAACACACACAAACACACACACACAGTGACAGAGGGACAGAGTGACATCAGATGTATGTTTTTTAATTTTCTGTCATCCATATAATGTTGTATAGTCATGAAACTATGCATATTTCCTCAGAATGACTTGTCTTCTATGTGTACATTTTTTTGAAGTGTTTAGAAGCTGCACTTTTTTTTACTGGTTCCTTTTTTACTATTATTTCAAAAAATCACCACGACAAAACCATTCAAGCTATCCAAAATTCATTCACACCTGTTCTGTAAGATAAATTCTTTAAACAGTGGTAAAAGAGGATGTGGTGCTGAACCTTCAAGAGTCACTTAAAACGTATCTGTCCATAAAGCCTATTAAGAATTATTCTTAATATACAGTTCACAATACTTCAGCTTGTTATTCTAATTAAGTGAGGGTCATTTTATCAGTAAAATTCCTAAAATACATATTATTTTATTTGAAAGATTTCTATAAATTATTTAAATCATACTCGTTTCTCCAATAATTATTTAAAAGTAATCCTATAGCTCCCTCTGGTGGCCATTATAGGTACTAAGAATTGCAAGCTTGATTTATAAGTTATGATAGTTTTAATTTTATGCTGGCTCTTGAAAATGATAAAGCTATGAAACTTACTGTGCTTCCTTCAAATGAGGACTTCTACTTATATAAAAAATTATGAAGAGTTAGAATGAAAAATTTTAAAGATATAGTACATAACTATTGTATTTTTTATGTTACTTTAATAAATATCTATGGCAACACCATTTAAGCTATCCTAAACCCATTCACAATTTAACATCTCAGTATATTGGCATCATGTTGAAAAAGGAGTATGGAGTAGTATGAGGAGGAGTATGAATTCATTTACAGGCTGATTTTATCATAAATCCACAATAAAATTTCTGAGTTCTGTATCAATCTGTGTTGTTGTTTGTTTATTTTTATCTTTTATTTTTCATAGGAAGATAACTGACCCTTTACTCTCCTTTTTAATAAATGTGCTTATAAACCAAGGACAAGCTATTTATAGCTGTATTTATAAACTGCTTACTACTGACTATTAATATTGGGACAAGGCTTTATAAAGCATGAACTGACTATTTACTAATGAGTGCAGTTATTATAAAGTGTTATCAATGCATTTGCTAATGTTAACAAATTAGATATTTTAGATATATTTTACAGTGTTATAAAACCCCTTAAATGATTTGTAAGTGTTTTGTAATGATTTTATTGACCTACAAGCATTTGTGAAAGTTCTGCTTGCATTACAGCTTAGTATTGATCTGTGAGCTGAACAGATTTACTGTTACATCCATGAGATTATGTAAATTAAAATAAATATAATGTCACAGGATGTCATAGGTCAGTATCAAATGAGTTTGAAATTATTATTTGCAGCACAAATAAGGTTTTTTTAGGATTTTTAAAAATCCCTAAAACTGTCAGAAAAAGGTTAAGGCCTAAGCTATTTCTATGTGAGTGGCTAATTTTATTTTTGTTTTTATAATTGTAATACACAAACTATGAAATTATACAAAATGTATAAAAAGATAAATAAATAAATACGCACACATTAAAAAAGCAGCCAAGTCGAATGAGTTTCCTTTTTTATATAGATTAAAATTGAAGACAGAAGCAAGTGGTAAATGTGGTCACTTTAATATTCAAATCCAGTAGATCCAGTTTATGTTCACGTGGCTGTTTTCGTTTATAGTCGCCAAGCTATTATGTGTTTTGAAATAATCTTGTCCGTTATGTGTTCGTTCGTACGACGAAAGACAGAATCCTGCAGCTCGAGAGATATGTTATTCTGCCAGTCGCGCTTTCAAATAGTCTTGCACACTTAAACAGGTCACAAACACCTGCATTTAGCTCTTGTTGTGTTACAATGGGTTTATTGTGTGCATTTGTGGTAATATTTTATTTAAAAAAGCTCTTAAACAAGAATAAATTCGTTTGTTTTGAGCTGGACACTGTACGCGCTGATCGGAGGCGTGATTTAAGATAGGCAGCTGCAAATATTTCATTTTCACACAAACAGTTCAAAAACATCTTAATTTAGCTCTTGGTGTGTTCTAATTGGTTGATTGTGTGATATCGCTGTAATAATTTATTTTTAAAAGCTTTAAAACAGGAATAAATTCGTTTTCTCTGAGCTCTTTACTCCAGACGCTCGTGATCACAGCGGTGATTCATCTCTCCTATTTCTCACGTATCTCTGGCCAGAAATAATTTATCCATGAGCCCTGAACCGGTAATAATCAGATATGTTGGTTTAGCTTGTCAGTGTGAATTAAATCTAAGTATTTGTTTGTATTTTTAACCGATTTAAAAGTGAAAGTAAAAGTCCGGGAATTGAACCTGTAGGGGCGCTATTTCTCTCAGACAATGGAAGTCTAAGCACATATACTCAAACAGAGGGACAGAGTGAGATGAGATGTCTGACAGTTTTTTAATTTTCTGTTATCCATACAGTGTTGTAAAGTCGTGAAACTATGCATATTTCCTCAGAATGACTTTTTCATCTGTATGAAAAAATTCTTTGACGTGTTTGGAAGCTGCAATTTAAAAATACAATAATGATTCCCTTTGTAAGGTCATTTAAAAAAATCACCACGGCAAAACCATTCAAGCTATCCAAAATCCATTCACAATTTAAGTTCCTATCAGAAATACTGATGTGTGTTCAGAGTTTTGTGAAATTCTAAGTATGTTATTTGCCTCAAAATCACCTGAGAAGTATTCCAGTTTGACATGTTGCCACGCCAACAATTTTTTAGATATCAATATCCCCCTTGCAGATTTATATCGGCTGTGTTTTAACATTATTCTGATGAAGTTTGAAGCAAATCGAGTAATAATAAGATGCTGAATTCAAATCATTTTGAAAATGACACACTTCCTTCTGCCAGTTGGTGGCGCTATAACTTTGACTCCTAATAGTCACATATATGCGATCGACATCATACAACGAATAATCTGATGAAGTTTGATTAAAATCAGGAAATGTATGTGGACGGTATTAGACACTTCCTGTTTCTCATTTCTCGACATAATTTCAACGCCTCGCCACGAGCAAACCGTTCGAGATATCAAAAATCCCCTGGCAATTTTTCATCCCCAGTGTCTTGAGATCATGTTGACCAAGTTTGGCGGCAATCGAGAAAAAAACCTATGACAAGTATTTCAAATTCCAGAGCATGCGCTTTTTACATAACTCTAAATAGCTGACTTCCTGATGGGCGGAGCCTATGACATGCAATACGAAAGTTGTTCGGCACGATGAGATCTATATGTGTACTGAGTTTCATATGAAAATGTGCAAGTATGTGTGAGCTATACATCAACATTTCTGACTGTGTTCCAGGGGGCGCCGTAGAGCCCCTGTGCCACGCCCGGGTCCCAGCCTCTGCAGGCTCCTAAAGGCCACAGATTCCAAAGTGTGCGCAAATTTTCAAGAGTTTTTGAGTATGTTAAGGACCCCAAAAGCCCCCACAACTTTGACGAAAAATTTGAATACTAAACCCTAAATAGCCAACTTCCTGTTGGGCGGAGCCTATGATATGCAATACAAAAGTTGTTTGGATTGATGAGATTTATATGTGTACCGAGTTTCATACGTCTACGAGCAAGAATGTATGATATATGGCCCTCCATATTCCAGGGGGCGCTGTAGAGCCCCTGTGCCACGCCCGTGTATCAGTCTCTGCCCGGCCCTAATGGCCGCAGGTTCCAATCTGTGTGCCAATTTTCAAGACTTTTTAAGCACGTTAAGGGCCCCAAAAGCCCCCGAGACGTTGGAAAATAATAATAATAATAATAATAATAATAATAATAATAATAATAAAAAATAATCCTAAGGAAAACAATAGGCCTCTCGCCCTTTGGGCTTGAGCCCTAATAATCCTAAGGAAAACAATAGGGCTCTCGCCCTCCAGGCTTGAGCCCTAATAAAGAAACAATCTTGGACGGGGTGTAAAATTGGCACAATTTATTAGTGTCATGAAAAGATGATTTTCTCAACACATTTGAGCAGAAATAAATGGCAACAAGTAGATAAATCAGAAACATGATCTCAGTCTCATCCCAGCGGATTCATGACAACGCTTTGGCAAATATCTTTGAATGATTTCAATAAACAGCATGTATGGGTGTGCATATCATCATCTGTATAAAACCAGCAGGATCCTCCGTTTCTAAAATACATTCACTACCTGAGAGAATCATCCCAAATATTTACATCAGCACATAATTCATATCTATATTCACATTCATATGTCAGCATGGGGTCCTGTGAGCTTCAGAGTGATTCAGTGTTTCATCTTTCAAGCTCTCGACTGAAACATTCATTCAACAAATGAACTGGAATGAACAGATATACACATAATATTTATCCAATAACCCATTTACTCCAAATATATATATATATGTAAACCCTGATACCATGATTAGCATTATTAGAGTAGACTGTAAAGACATCAGTATGGTGTGCATGCAGTGAATGAAGTGGAGTCTGTGTACAGTAACAGGAAGAGATGACTGAACGTAACAGAGGTCAGAGGTCAGAGCTGTTATGTGTGACCTGAGCACTCACAGATTCTGACCCAGATCTGAGCTTTCTGTAGAAATACACATTCTACAGAGAGCTGAATATTCATGATAATATTGACCTTTAGACGCAGCATCAGTCTGAGCATTAAAACAGAAACACCACAGACTGTGTGACTGCATGTGTGTGTGTGAGAGAGAGAGAGACTGTGTGTGTGTGTGTGTGTGTGAGAGAGAGAGACTGTGTGTGTGTGTGTGTGTGTGACTGTGTGTGTGTGTGTGTGTGAGTGTGTGTGTGTGTGTGTGTGTGAGCTCTGAAGACAAGCAGACGCTCGTGTGTGTGTGTGTGTGTGTGTGTGTGAGCTCTGAAGACAAGCAGACGCTCCGGCTCTGTGTATGATCAATCTCTAACAGCATCCATGTAAACACAGTTCAGTGTAGTGTAACTAAAGAGAAGCAGAAGACAGCATCTACTCCTGATCACTAATGTGCTCCCTGACCAGGGCTTATTACATGACTTTATAGTGTAACAGCGGCCACTCGGGTCAGACTGTGTGTGTGTGTGTGAGTGTGTGTGTGTGTGTGTGACTGTGTGTGTGTGTGTGTGTGTGAGTGTGTGTGTGTGTGTGTGTGAGAGGTTTAACTCCCGCTGTACAGATCCACGTTACTGGAGCTCAAGCCTCGAGTGTCTCGGAGCCGGCCGGACAGATTCTGAACAGAGAGGAACATTCTCAGCATCAAACATTAACCCTTCACATGAAAAAAGGTCATTGTAAGAATTCCCTTTTTGATTTTTGATTCTGTGGCAGAAACAAGCTTCCATGAATGAATAGATGTGATTTTAGGAGAAAAGCGTGGGTTGTGTGTGTTACAGTGATTTTACCACAGTAAGAGCAAAACATTTCTAAAATACAGTTATATGAATATGATCAGAAAGAGATCAGTGTTGAGAGTAAAGCTGAGTGCATTAATGATGATGATGTAGAGAGAACAGAAGCAGTTGTTGATCTGACAGTGTCAGTATAGTTACCTGGAAGGACTCGTCTCCCGTCTTGTTCAGGAAGTTGAGTGAAGCGGCACGTTTCATTCTGAAGAGAAGAACACATGAGGAAACAACAACACATGAAACAGCAGAAGAGTGTGTGTCTGTGTGTGTGTGTGTGTGTGTGTTCATACTTGTGTGTGTGTGTGTGTGTGTTCATACTTGAGTGTGTGTGTGTGTGTGTGTGTGTGTTCATACTTGTGTGTGTGTGTGTGTTCATACTTGAGTGTGTGTGTGTGTGTGTGTGTGTTCATACTTGAGTGTGTTTGTGTGTGTGTGTGTGTGTGTGTGTCTGTGTGTGTGTGTGTGTGAGTGAGTGAGTGAGTGAGTGTGTGTGTGTGTGTGTGTGTGTGTTCATACTTGAGTGTGTTTGTGTGTGGGTGTGTGTGTGTGTGTCTGTGTGTGTGTGTGTGTGAGTGAGTGAGTGAGTGAGTGTGTGTGTGTGTGTGTGTGTGTGTGTGTGTGTGTGTAGTATAAGTGTGTGTTGTGCATTATATTAAGTGTGTGTGTGTGTGTGTGTGTGTGTGCTCATACTTGAGTGTGTCTGGAGGAGCGTTTCCCTGGAGTTTCTTCACCAGCATCTCACTGCTCCTGCGCAGAACATCTCTGAGACGACCGATAGAACCACTGCGCTGCAGAACACCACTGCCATCCTGCACACACATACACACACACACACACTTAATATAACGCACAACACACACTTATACTAACACACACACTTAATATTAACGCACAACACACACTTATACTACACACACACACACACACACTTATACTACATACACACACTTAATATAACACACAACACACACACACACACACACACTTATATTATACACACACACACACACATGCTCATATTATATATACACACACACACACTCACTCACTCACTCCAACTCACACACATTCACTCACTCACATACACATACACACACACACACACACACACACACAGGGGCGGATCTACCACCCCAGTTGGAAGCAACGAATTAAAGGTTATGGCCAATTTGAAAATTTATGAGCGTGAATCTTTCATGATTTGTGATCCCGCTCCGAACTCCCGAACTGACTCAAATGATTCGCGATCCCGCTACGAACTCCCGAACTGATTCAAATGATTCGTGATCCCCAAACTGACTCAAATGATTCGCGATCCCGCTCCGAACTCCAGAACTGACTCAAATGATTCGCGAACCCGCTATGAACTCCCGAACCGACTCAAATGATTCGCGATCCCGCTACGAATTCCCGAACTGATTCAAATGATTCGTGATCCCCAAACTGACTCAAATGATTCGCGAACCCGCTCCGAACTCTTGAATTGATTCAAATCATTGGCGATCCCCAAACTGACTCAAATGATTCGCGATCCCGCTACGAACTGCCGAACTGTTTCAAATGAGTCGCGATCCCCAAACTGACTCAAATGATTCGCGAACCCGCTACGAACTCCCGAACTGACTCAAATGATTCGCGATCCCGCTACGAACTCCCGAACTGATTCAAATGATTCGTGATCCCCAAACTGACTCAAATGATTCGCGAACCCGCTACGAACTCCCGAACTGACTCAAATGATTCGCGAACCCGCTACGAACTCCCGAACTGATTCAAATGATTCGTGATCCCCAAACTGACTCAAATGATTCGCGATCCCGCTCCGAACTCCAGAACTGACTCAAATGATTCGCGAACCCGCTATGAACTCCCGAACCGACTCAAATGATTCGCGATCCCGCTACGAATTCCCGAACTGATTCAAATGATTCGTGATCCCCAAACTGACTCAAATGATTCGCGATCCCGCTACGAACTCCATCCCAGTTTGCTCCAAAAAAGAAAAAGTTGCTCCATTCTCCCATCCGTGCTCGCGACCGCTCGCACCTCATGTTTGCGGCTGAATGTTCACTGATGGATGAATCCAATCAAGCGAAGAGAAAAGAAAACTAAAAGTAAAAAAAAACATTGGACTTGGACAAGTCTCAATTTAGGGACCGTCTCTAAAGTTACATGCGATATTGGTATACAATTTTCTAACGTCAGTAGCATTTGAAGAGAATGACTTAATAATAACGACTGACTTAATGAAATGACTTAATGATTGGTTAATAATAACACTGTTACAATACATAATGTAAGCACATACAAAATAATTAATGTACATGTTATTACAAATGCCATGTGATTGCTGCTGTTACACGTACAGGACGATCAAATCCTTGTTTAGGATACTGACCAAACATTTCATTCAATTATTCACTTCATCTTTCATTTCTGGACACCTTTTTGCTATAGATGACACAGGCTTTATAATTTCTTCAACAAAAAACGTGCATATCACAACCCTTACAGAAATAAACCATGGTTTTATCATAGTAAAACTGCTTAGTTTCCTTTTGCATGATTTCTGAATCCTTGAGATTATAAAATAAATTAGAGTCATAATAAAGTTATAGCCACAGGTAAATGTCGAGAGCTACAATCGTGATTTGTAAATAATACAATTTATTCATTAAGTTTTTTTATTTGATTAAAGTTCTTTTTTCACCCCTATAGTAGGTGTTTATTTCATCGTCATATTTGAGGAAGGGGGCACAACAATACAATTCTGCTCAGGACACACATTCGGCCAGCAGCGGCCCTGAAGGTGTGCTCTACCACACACACACACACACACACACACACACACAAACTCACTCACTCACATACACATACACACACACACACACATTTATACAACATAAACACACACACACTCACTCGCACACACACACACACAAACACACACACACACACACACAAACACAGAGTCACAGACACACACACACTCACACTCACAGTGTTTATCATGTTCAGGATCATGTGATCACCATCACTGCTTTAAAGGAACAGTCCACCCAAAAATCAACCAGACAGTTTCAGATGATTTTCATTATACAGACAGAACTACAGAAACTGAAACATTCTTCAGAAGATCTTTAATGTTCCACAGAAGAAGGACAGTCATACCGGTCTGGAAGGAGTTAATATCATCATAATGATCATGTTTGGGTGAACAAACACTTTATAAAATCACCTTCTTCGTTAGAAAACATGAGTAAATGCAAAAAATATCCAGAAAAACGGACTACTCAGATATACATTATTAAACTTTTATTATTTATTAAATAACATTCCCAGCACGTGACCTCGATATAGAAACAGCTCATCATTATTAAACATACACTGATACAGAACGATGAGAAACTGCAGAAATAAACGGCACACTGCAGAGGAGTAATACTTTCATATATATTTACTGTAGATCTACTCGCTACACAAACGCTCGTTAAAACAAAGATAAACCATCAATAAATACGCAGCAATCCACGACACAGCATAAACACGACCGTTATTAAGAGAAACGTTTGTTCATCTTGTTCTGCTTCATCATCCTCATCATCATCACGTGTGTGTGTCTGGAATGAATCAAACGATCAAGGTTTGTGTAAATGGGTAATAACTGACCCACGGCACACATACACTATAGTGAACAGCACACTCGGTGATGTAGTACAGTCACATCAGCTGCTGCAACACATCTTTAAGGCTTTTATGAAGCGTGATCTGTGTTTTAGTTCTAGCTGCAGCTGTCGCCTCTGGCTTGCTTAGTTTGGGACAGATTGCATAACAAATATCTGAAACGTTCTGTCTCTCTGAATACTGACGCTGAATACTGTTCCCTTTGATAGTGAAATATAAACAGGAGCATCTGTCTCACCACTGCTGCTAAATGCACAAGATCAAAGAGCACTTCTCATTAGTGTAATTAGCTGATACATATGCAAGTCTGTTTATGCCACCAGATAAAAAAAAATAATTGCAAATTTTTATCTCACCATTTACACATTTTTTCTTGCAATTATGAATTATTTAGCTATTCTGAGTTTTTCACATTTCTAAGTTTGTTCGCAGTTTTGAGTGCATACATCTCAATTCTAAATTTAGCAATTTTCAGTTTGTTCGCAATTAGAATTTGTCTAACAATTCTGAGCTTATTTTGTAATTCGAAGTTTGTTCGCAATTATGAGTTAATATTTTAGAATTTAGAGTTTGTTTTGCAATTCTGAGATTAGAATTGTGAGATAAAAAGTGAGATAAAAAGTTGTAATAACCTTTTTAATTTATTTGTGTGGCAGAATGAAGCTTCCATAGGTTTTCGATATATAATTCACAGAACTGGAGTATATCCACTGCTAACTGATGCATCAAACCCACTGCAAGCATTAATGTGAACACTGTAAACGTAACTTTGACACTGGAGAACAAGAGATAAACACATCGCCTGAAGATAAAGCGTCTGTGACATTCGTCTTGTTTTGTTCGCGACATGAAATCATCATTTATTAAATACAACAAAAACCTAAAAAGTATCAAGAGCAAGAAACACTAAGGATTGTTCACCAGCAGAAGCTGCTCATACCCACAGACGGCAAAAAGAGCAAAACCATCAAATCCGCAGAATTAAGAGTTCAGTCTGGAAGTTCACACATCATCAGCGAGGCCACAATGAAACGACGGAAGATGAAAGTGTCGACATCGATTATCAACACATCGGAGATAAGAGAGAGAGAGAAGCAGGTGAAGAGCCCAAAGACAACATCACGTCAACCGAAGAAAGAACAGAAGAACAGGATTGAGGAGAGATGCGTCCCTCTGCTGCCCAGGATCAACGTCCAGAGGAAACTAACAAACACTGCCCTTCCTGTGTGAGGAGGAAGAAGATGAAGCAAACTCTGGATGGCTTTATGCCTGATGAAGAGAGAGAGACAGAGAAAGAGAGAGAGAGAGAGAGAGCACCATTAAGAGCAAAATCAAACACACGAGTGGCCTGTCTGTCTGTCTGTCTGTCTGTCTGTCTCAGTCTCTCTGTCTGTCTCAGTCTGTCTCAGTCTCTCTGTCTGTCTCAGTCTCTCTGTCTGTCTCAGTCTCTCTGTCTGTCTCAGTCTGTCTCAGTCTCTCTGTCTGTCTCAGTCTCTCTGTCTGTCTCAGTCTCTCTGTCTGTCTCAGTCTCTCTGTCTGTCTGTCTGTCTCAGTCTGTCTCAGTCTCTCTGTCTGTCTGTCTGTCTGTCTGTCTGTCTGTCTCAGTCTCTCTGTCTGTCTCAGTCTCTCTGTCTGTCTGTCTGTCTGTCTGTCTCAGTCTCTCTGTCTGTCTCAGTCTGTCTCAGTCTCTCTGTCTGTCTCAGTCTCTCTGTCTGTCTCAGTCTCTCTGTCTGTCTCAGTCTCTCTGTCTGTCTGTCTGTCTCAGTCTGTCTCAGTCTCTCTGTCTGTCTGTCTGTCTGTCTGTCTGTCTGTCTCAGTCTCTCTGTCTGTCTCAGTCTCTCTGTCTGTCTGTCTGTCAGTCTGTCTCAGTCTCTCTGTCTGTCTCAATCTCTCTGTCTGTCTCAGTCTCTCTGTCTGTCTCAATCTCTCTGTCTGTCTCAGTCTCTCTGTCTGTCTCAATCTCTCTGTCTGTCTGTCTGTCTCAGTCTGTCTCAGTCTCTCTGTCTGTCTCAGTCTCTCTGTCTGTCTCAATCTCTCTGTCTGTCTCAGTCTCTCTGTCTGTCTCAATCTCTCTGTCTGTCCCAGTCTCTCTGTCTGTCTGTCTGTCTCTGTCCGTCTCTGTCTGTCTGTCTGTCTGTCCGTCTCTGTCTGTCTGTCTGTCTGTCTCAATCTCTCTGTCTGTCTCAGTCTCTCTGTCTGTCTGTCTGTCTGTCTCAGTCTGTCTCAGTCTCTCTGTCTGTCTCTGTCCGTCTCTGTCTGTCTGTCTGTCTCTGTCCATCTGTCTGTCTCAGTCTGTCTGTCTGTCTCTGTCCGTCTCTATCCGTCTCTCTGTCTTTCTCAGTCTGTCTGTCCTTCTGTCTGTCTCTGTCCGTCTCTATCCGTCTCTCTGTCTTTCTCAGTCTGTCTGTCCTTCTGTCTGTCTCAGTCTGTCTCTGCCTCTCTGTCTGTCTCTCTGTCTGACTGTCTGTCTTTCTGTCACATAGAAAACAGCTGTTTTACACTGGAATAATACGTCACTGTTTTTACTGTATTTTGGATCAAGTAAATGCAGCCCTGGTGAGCAGAAGAGATCTGTATGTGCTTGTATTTATACACATCTGCATGAGGTTCATTAGACTGGATGTTGAGTTCCTCTCTCTCTCTCTCTCTGATCTAATAGGTGCCGCTCATCGAGTGAAGGGAGGAGTACAATCCACTGAATCAGGAAAAACTGATCACAGCTGCGTTTCCCAAGAGCATCATAAACTGAATGTAGAGGCCTTCAGTTACTTCATCTACTCAGACTCGCAACGCTGTGGGAAAGGCTGCTGATTGGCTGATTGGTTGTCATGGCAACAGTTGCAGTGCCGTGGCTGGTTAGTGATGCTGAGGCACCGACTCATGCAGGTGCTATGATCACATGCACATACACACACACACACACACACACACACACACACACACACACACACACACACACACACACACACACACACACACTTCCTGTTTCCCTCCTGCATTTACACTGCAGTCCTACAGAGTGTGTGTGTCAGACACTGAACAATGGATCAGTCCACCTCAAGTGCTCCAGCAGTGTTTCATCTGGCATCTGGTTCAGAGGACAGTGTAAAATGAACAGATGCAATGTAAGCATTACAAATTGACCACTAGATGGCCTCAGTGAACCTGCCAGAGTGACCTGAACACACTACACAACTCCAGTAACAACACAAGTCTTGGGGATTTCTAATATCAATACACAAGGATAATTGCTCAAAATAAAAACAGAATAAAAAAAAGAAAACAATTCAAGCTACTAAGTCTGTTATCTTAGACCCTCTTGAGATGGACTGAGATTCCACTGAAACAGAAACTCTAATGACATCTGATGTGAGTCTTACATGCACTGCCTGACAAATCACAGAAACACACAAAATCACACACACACACATAAATACACAATGCAAAAATGACTGCTTAGTGAGCTTTAGCTGTTAGTTGTGGTGTTTTTTTGTGCTTATTTTCCAGGTGAAATATATAAAGATCCTGAAAACAGGAGAAGCAGCGCTGCTTGTGGCATTCAAACTGCTTTTGTGTGTTTTTGACAGATTCTTTCACATGTTCTGACTTGTATCAAACACACAGTGACTGAAAGCTAGTCCATACAAGTCAGTGTTGGTTTTTGGGTGAACTGTTCCTTCCAGACTCTTTGTAAAGCATGAGATCTGATGATGATGATGATGATTATTTCCATTGCAGGCAGTGAGAGCTGCAGCAGTGCGGGTGTTAATGATCACACACATGAATGACATGCTGGGGCTTCACAAGCAGGATATGACATCACACTGAACATCCTGAACACAGAACACTCTTACAACTGGACCAGCGGGCTTCAGACTCCGCTATAGCTGCTATTAATGCTTTTATTTTCACATGTTCTGTTTTCAATTTAATTTTAGTTCATGTTTTAGTAATTTAGCTGGGGCTTTGTCTTTGTTGTTGTTGTTTTTAATACACTGTATGTCTGTGTGTTCAGAGATGCTCACACACACGTTCACACACACATAAGCAGCATGTTAAATCATGCCAGGACACACAATCAGCTCATGAAGACCGAGAACAAATCAGCCACTCAAAACCTGCCAGTCTGTTTGTTTCACTAAACAGAAGCGGCTCATGAGAGTCATGTCTGTATGAAGGGGACTGTGCTGCTTCTCTGAGGGCAGGTGTTGAGGGCTGCTGGTCAGCGGTCAGTGTTTCTGTGCTGTGTGGATGTGTACTCACCCCGCTCCACTCTATGGCCATACTCACTTCATCACCGGCCTCAGAGCCGCTCTCGTACTTCACAGTGGACACACGGTCTCTGCTGCGCTGGCCGTCCTCCTTCAGGAGCTCCACCACACGTGTCTGATGGACCGGATCCACACCCTGACCACAGCACACATCACATCAGACTCACACTCACTGGGACTACATCAACATGCAGTACTGCTGACCAACCAACACTGAAACGAGCTTCAAAAACCCAAACTCTTTATATACAGAATATCTAAGAGCTTCTCTCTTAAAAGGACAAAGTTTAATTTACCTGCCCAACCTGGCAACCATTCGCACACACTCTCTCTCTCAGGAAAAGCTTTGATGATCCGAAAACATCGGCAACATAAAAGCTGCGATTATAAATCTCTATTGAGATCTTCTGATCAAATGAAGGTTTGAGTTCCTTCACACCAATATTTAAGCTGTTCGCTGTAACTAATAAATCCTCACGTGATCTAAACTGTATTGTTTGCAACTGAGGCTGAATAAACACACAGAAGCAACTCTGGAATATTTTGAATCTTAGATTGTAGACATTGAGAGAAGCTTTTGAGTTTCACCTGCTTTTAAAATGTAGAGGGTGTGTGTTTATGTTTCGGATAATGACCCTGGAGCACAGTCATCAAGACTCATCCATCCTTCAGATGAGACGTTAAACCGAGGTCCTGACTCTCTGTGGTCATTAAAAATCTCAGGATTTCTTTCGAAAAGAGTAGAGGTGTGACCTCGGCATCCTGGCTCAATTCGCCCATTGGCCTCCGACTATCATGGCCTCCTAACAATCCCCATATCTGCTGATTGTCTTCATCACTCTGTCTCCTCTCCACCAGTAAGCTGGTGTGTGGTGGGCGTTCTGGCGCAATATGGCTGCCGTCGCATCATCCAGGTGGACGCTTCACACTGGTGGTGGATGAGGAGATACCAACTGACTATGTAATGCACTTTGAGTGCCTAGAGAAGCGCTATATAAATGTAAGGAATTATAATAATCAGTATCACAGGTATATTTGTAGCAATAGCCAACAATACATTGTATGGGTCAAAATTATCCATATTTCTTTTATGCAAAAATCAAGTGAGTGGAGTTCTAGAGTGAGCGGAGGTCTAGAGTGAGCGGAGGTCTAGAGTGACCGGAGGACTAGAGTGACCGGAGGTCTAGAGTGAGCGGAGGACTAGAGTGACCGGAGGACTAGAGTTACCGGAGGTCTAGAGTGAGCGGAGGTCTAGAGTGACCGGAGGACTAGAGTGAGCGGAGGACTAGAGTGACCGGAGGACTAGAGTTACCGGAGGTCTAGAGTGAGCGGAGGTCTAGAGTGACCGGAGGACTAGAGTGACCGGAGGACTAGAGTGAGCGGAGGACTAGAGTGACCGGAGGACTAGAGTGACCGGAGGTCTAGAGTGAGCGGAGGTCTAGAGTGACCGGAGGACTAGAGTGAGCGGAGGACTAGAGTGAGCGGAGGTCTAGAGTGACCGGAGGTCTAGAGTGACCGGAGGACTAGAGTTACCGGAGGTCTAGAGTGAGCGGAGGTCTAGAGTGACCGGAGGACTAGAGTGAGCGGAGGACTAGAGTGAGCGGAGGACTAGAGTGAGCGGAGGTCTAGAGTGACCGGAGGACTAGAGTGAGCGGAGGACTAGAGTGAGCGGAGGTCTAGAGTGACCGGAGGACTAGAGTGAGCGGAGGACTAGAGTGAGCGGAGGACTAGAGTTACCGGAGGTCTAGAGTGAGCGGAGGTCTAGAGTGACCGGAGGACTAGAGTGACCGGAGGTCTAGAGTGAGCGGAGGACTAGAGTGACCGGAGGACTAGAGTTACCGGAGGTCTAGAGTGAGCGGAGGTCTAGAGTGACCGGAGGACTAGAGTGAGCGGAGGACTAGAGTGAGCGGAGGACTAGAGTGACCGGAGGACTAGAGTTACCGGAGGTCTAGAGTGAGCGGAGGTCTAGAGTGACCGGAGGACTAGAGTGACCGGAGGACTAGAGTGAGCGGAGGACTAGAGTGACCGGAGGACTAGAGTGACCGGAGGTCTAGAGTGAGCGGAGGTCTAGAGTGACCGGAGGACTAGAGTGAGCGGAGGACTAGAGTGAGCGGAGGTCTAGAGTGACCGGAGGTCTAGAGTGACCGGAGGACTAGAGTTACCGGAGGTCTAGAGTGAGCGGAGGTCTAGAGTGACCGGAGGACTAGAGTGAGCGGAGGACTAGAGTGAGCGGAGGACTAGAGTTACCGGAGGACTAGAGTGAGTGGAGGTCTAGAGTGAGCGGAGGTCTAGAGTGAGCGGAGGTCTAGAGTGAGCGGAGGTCTAGAGTGACCGGAGGACTAGAGTGAGCGGAGGACTAGAGTGAGCGGAGGTCTAGAGTGAGCGGAGGACTAGAGTGAGTGGAGGTCTAGAGTGAGCGGAGGTCTAGAGTGAGCGGAGGTCTAGAGTGAGCGGAGGTCTAGAGTGACCGAAGGACTAGAGTGAGCGGAGGTCTAGAGTGAGCGGAGGACTAGAGTGAGCGGAGGTCTAGAGTGAGCGGAGGTCTAGAGTGAGCGGAGGACTAGAGTGACCGGAGGACTAGAGTGACCGGAGGACTAGAGTGAGCGGAGGTCTAGAGTGAGCGGAGGACTAGAGTTACCGGAGGTCTAGAGTGATCGGAGGACTAGAGTGACCGGAGGACTAGAGTGACCGGAGGTCTAGAGTGAGCGGAGGTCTAGAGTGAGCGGAGGTCTACAGTGACCGGAGGACTAGAGTGACCGGAGGACTAGAGTGACCGGAGGACTAGAGTTACCGGAGGTCTAGAGTGAGCGGAGGTCTAGAGTGAGCGGAGGTCTACAGTGACCGGAGGACTAGAGTGAGCGGAGGACTAGAGTGAGCGGAGGACTAGAGTGAGCGGAGGTATAGAGTGAGCGGAGGTCTAGAGTGACCGGAGGACTAGAGTGAGCGGAGGCCTAGAGTTACCGGAGGTCTAGAGTGAGCGGAGGTCTAGAGTGAGCGGAGGTCTAGAGTGACCGGAGGACTAGAGTGAGCGGAGGTCTAGAGTGAGCGGAGGTCTAGAGTGACCGGAGGACTAGAGTGAGCGGAGGTCTAGAGTGACCGGAGGACTAGAGTGAGCGGAGGTCTAGAGTGACCGGAGGACTAGAGTGAGCGGAGGTCTAGAGTGACCGGAGGACTAGAGTGAGCGGAGGTCTAGAGTGATTGGAGGTCTAGAGTGAGCGATTCAGGTGATGTATACATCTCAAATTCAAAGAAGTTACCCTTATGACTGGTTTTGTGCTCCAGGGTCACATCTAATAAATCAGGACAGTAGATAAGCTCAAATAAAGCATGCAATGGAGTGGCAACACACAAGCATCATCACTAATAAACATCTTCAGAAAGACTCACAGAGCTCATCTGGATCCAGAGAGGAGCAAAAACAAAGAGATAAAAGAAAGAACATGAAACCACAGTCAATCATTCACACACACACACACACACACACACACACACACTCTCTCTCTCTCTCACACACACACACACACACACACACACACACACACACACACCTGTTTGCGTGATCTGACGGCGCACTCCTCCAGTGTCTCCGCTGCCTCCATCTTGCCCTGTCTGCGGTACAGAGCTCCCAGGTTCCTCAGCGTGGTGTTGACCGTCGGGCTGCACACACACATCAGCTCTTCAGACTGACTCATTCACTCTGTCTGGACAAGCTCACGGTTTTTACAGACGCATTGATGTGATTATTCTCTATCAATGTTTAGAAGAGTCAGCAGGAGACACCAGACCCTGATAAATCTTAGTCTGACCATGTAAATGACCGTATACTGACCTGAGAAAAATTACATTAACATCAGCACACCAGATTCACAAACACATCATCACTGATCAAATCTGCTTCCAAAAAAGGACTGATACCTTTTGTGATTCAGTCCTAATTCATTCAGACAGTGTGTGTCTGCTGTTTGCTGCCTAAAATGTGTGAGTGTGTGTGTGTGTTTGAATGTGTGTTACCTGTTGACTTTACAGGCTTTGTACCACCCTCCGTATTCACCGTACGGCGTGTTGTCCCTGTGTTTCCCCTGAACATCATCAGATACACACAGAGTGAGACACTAGATCAACACACACACACACACACACACACACTCTCTCTCACACACAAACACACACACACACACACAGAGTGAGAGAGAGTAGATCAACACACACACACACACACACACACACACACTCTCTCTCTCTCTCTCTCTCTCTCTCACACACACACACACACACACACACCTTGCTCATCTCCTCTCTCTCTTCCGCGTGCATCCAGATGGGCTTGTTTTCAGCTGGAAATAGACACACAGGTGACATCATTAATACCCATGATGCTCTCTGATCATTTAGACACTCATTAAATCAAGTCTGATCCATAACCACAAGATTCTAGAAGCACAATAATTGATAGTGAAATACAGAAGTGAATGTAATCATGTTTTCTCTCACCGTCCACAGATCCGAAGTCCTTCTCGTGAGCGCGGGTCAGAATCTCCTTGTACAGGACCTCGGCTTCTTTATATTTGCCTTGTTTGAGGAAGCAGGAGGCCTGAGGAGAGACGAGAGCGTTCACTGCTGATGAAGATCACTCAACAGG